>NW_026525104.1:192500-230000 GCF_943734705.1 Anopheles coustani | reverse complement strand
TCGCGGAGCTGCTGGCGCCGACGCTGGCTGTACTGGCGATGGTACTCCCGGTCGCGGTCCCGCCTCGCCTGCGTCTCCGGCGACACTGGTGGTGCGGGAGGTGTCTCCGCGAGTCTAGCGAGCTGTCGCTCCACGGTTTGCTGCCGCCTGGCTGCATTCCGGCGATCGTTGGCTGCCGCTCTCACGGCTCGCCTGGCCTCTGCAATCGCCACAGGTACTTCACGTTGTTGTGCCGCTGCTCGAGCTGCTCGCTCCTCGTTCCACTCATGTTGCAGTTCGGAGGTGATGCGCCTTGCGGCTTCCGCAATCAAACTCCAGTCCTCAGGTCCCCGGAGGAGGAACTGCCACATGGTGTCGGGATTCACGCTCTCCGGCTCGCTGCCTCGCCCGCGAAGAAACTCGGCTCGGACGCCAGCGAAACGAGGGCACTCGAACATCACGTGCTCGGCAGACTCGATGATGTCCGGGCACTGCGGGCACTCAGGGGACGAGGCGAATTCCTTATTGTGCAGGTACTCACGGAAAAATCCGTGCCCGGAAAGCACCTGACACAGATGGAAATTCACCTCTCCGTGTTTCCTTTGGTGCCACGCAGCTGGGTCGGGGAGAACTCGCCGGGTCCATCGGGCGAACCGTCCTCCCGTTCTGCCAACCTCGTCCCACTTGTCCTGCCACTGGTGGTATGTGGCGAGACGCTCCTGCTCCCGCATCTCTTTAGCCGACAGACCCCCAGGGTCGGCGTTCACTCTACGATGGTAGTAGCGTGCGTCCTCTTTTACCAACAGCGCTATTGGGATGGTACCCGCTATCACTGCGGCAGCGTCGTATGAGATTGTCCGGAATGCGAAGGATGCTCCGACCACAACCCTCTTCTGGACCCTCTCAAGCAGCCGTTGCTCCTCCCTGGTTTCAACACCCTCGTGCCACACCGGTGCACCGTAGCGGAGGATGCTGTTGACGACCGAAACCAGGAGGCGACGCTTCTTGCACTTTGGCCCACTGTGCCGTCGCATCAACAGTGCAAGTGCTGTCGCTACTCGAGAAGCCTTTTGAGTGACTTGCTTGACGTGCTCCGACCACTTAAGATTGTGTTTGATACGGACGCCTAGATATTTGATGTCGGTTGCCGAACGAAGAAGAACTCCGTTGATGTTAACCGGGATGTTCTTGTAATCCTTCTTCTTCTTCGACACCATCACAATATCCGTCTTAGCTGCGGCGAGCTCCAGCTGATGTTCGCGCATCCAGGCCACAACCCTATTCACAGACTCCTCCGCCAAACTCGCGGCCAGTGCTGGCGTGGGTCCTGGTGCCAGGAGCACGAGGTCGTCAGCGAAGGCGACGAGCTCTACACCGGCGGGCATGTCGATGGACAGGACGGCGTCATACATGGTGTTCCACAGCGTCGGACCGAGTATGGAACCCTGTGGGACTCCCGCCGACAATTCCCGGGTGACCGGACCGTCCGACGTCTCATAAACTAGCAGCCGTCCCCGAAACCAGCTTTCCAGTATCCGCTGCAGGCATGCCGGAACGTGCTTTTCTTGCAGTGCTTTGGCGATGGACCGCCAGCTCGCCGTGTTAAAAGCATTGCGTACATCCAATGACACCACCATCAGACACTT
This sequence comes from Anopheles coustani, assembly GCF_943734705.1. NCBI lineage: Eukaryota > Metazoa > Arthropoda > Insecta > Diptera > Culicidae > Anopheles > Anopheles coustani. The sequence continues at coordinate 228,375 of NW_026525104.1, read as the reverse complement.
GTTAGCCCTCCGATCCGTCATTCGGTGGGCCATCGCGCGCTGGCCGGCCTCCTTAACACGTTCAATCGCCTGAATTGTAGACCTGCCCTTTCTGAATCCATACTGAGACGGCGACAGGCGAGGGTGATCTGGGTCTTCCAGGTGTTCATTCAGGCGATCCAAGATCAGCCGCTCCAAGATCTTGCCTGATCCGTCGAGCATCCCAAGAGGCCGAAAGGATGACGGATCGCCCTGTGGTCTTCCGGACTTGGGTAGCAAAGCAAGTCGTTGTCGCTTCCAGTCAGCGGGAAAGGTGCATTGATCGAAGCACTCCTGGAACACGCGGCGAAACGTCTCCGTGTGCTCGCGAACAGCGACCCTCAGTGCCGCATTGATGATGCCATCGGGTCCCGGGGCCTTAGTGGGCACCATCCGCGCCGCGATCGCCAATAGCTCCTCATCCGACACCTCCCTCACTGGCTCCTGCGTTGTCTGCCCCCAATCGACCAGATCCGGTGCAGGCCACTCAAAAGTGCCATGATCCGGGAAGAGTTCCGACACGACGTGCTGTAGAATCGCAGGATCTCGCTCCGGGGGGACGCGGCTACCCTTGAGGCGTGACGTTACTACCTTGTAGGCAGTGCCGAAGACGTTGTCCTCAGCTTCCGCAATCATCTCATCAAAGCTACGGTCCTTGCTTGCCTTGATGGCACGGGCGAGTTCCTTCTTACAGCTCCTGTGCCGTTCTCTGGCCAACTCTCGCTGTGCACCGGTTCCGGCAGTCAAAATCGCATCCTCAGATGACTTGCACTGCTCCCTGAGTAGGCCGATTTCCTGCGTCCACCAGTACATTTCCGGTCTCACCAAAAACTGCGCTGGCGGTGCCCTCTGCATCACCTCATCGCATGCTCTAGTAAGTCCAGCGGTGAGAGTCGCCGGTGATACAGCCACTTCGGCAAACCCGGAAGCCTGGAGCGCGATCTGGAAGGCTTCGGGATGGAATTGACGCAACTTCCATCTCGGTCCAATCTGCTCGCGTTGTCGCTGCCGGTCGCGATGCTGGTTCTGTTGTTGCGGTTGCCTCTGCTGATGTGGTGAAGCGCTGCTGACTGGTGTCGCGGATACGCTAAATCTCACGTATCTGTGGTCACTGTTGGTGAAAGTGTCGAGCACCCGCCAGTCGTTACCGGGTTCAATGGCCGGACTGGCGAAGGACACGTCGACCACACTTTCAGTAGCACTGCCGTTGCCGACGAACGTGGGCACACTGCCGCGGTTCAAGATCGCCAGGTCAAGCTGGTCGACGACCTCGGCGAGATCTTCACCACGCGGCTTCGTCCTCGCGCTGCCCCATCGCACGTGCCAGGCATTGAAGTCGCCCGCCAAGACTACGAGGGGGTGTGCTCTGGCCTCGATATCGATCTCGTCGAGCAGCCGCTGGTAGTCCTCGTCCGTCCATCCCGGTGTTGGTGGGGCGTAGCAAGAGATGAAGGTCACCCCCGCCACCTGGACCGACACCAGTCCTACCCTACTTGCCCAGACTCGCTGTATGGGCAAGGCTCCGGTCGTTATAACAGCTGCCTTCGCTGTCGAGTCCACCGCCCAGTTCCCGTTATTGGGTGGAACACGGTAGATCTCCGACGCCAGCACAATGTCGATCCTTTGCTCCCGTGCGGTCTGGAGCATGAGGTCTTGTGCTACCCTGCTGCGCGCCAAGTTGATCTGGAGGATCTTCAACCCAGCGTCACGCCCTCTAACAGTGGTGTTCGTAGCTAGCGGGAACATGACGGCTGGCTACTTCCGCTGCAAGCCGGTGAACCTGTCTGATGTTGCCCGGAACACGTAAGGCACTTGGGGCCCGAGCTGCACTCCTTGGCCTTGTGCTGCTTCGATCCGCACCGGAAGCAGCACTTGGAGTAGTCAGGGCCGGTGCACTCGCGAGAGCGGTGCCCCTTGCCAAAGCAGCGGTAGCAGAGCTGCTCTCCTGCAGGGACCGATGCGAGCGCCTGCACGACGCAACTCGTGTTCCCTATGGTGACCCGGTGACCGTCGAGAAGCTGGCACTGCCCGCGCGGCAGCTTGATATGGGCTTTCTGCAGCCCGTCGTACCGCCGCCACATCCGAACTGCCTCGCCCGGAACCGTCAACCCCGCCTGTCGCTTAATCGCCGAAATCAAGTCGTCGACAGTCGCCAGCATGTCGATTCCTGTGATCGCGGCCGTCTGCTTGTCGACAAGGAGGTGGGCCACTCCATCCTCCTTGATGGCTTCGCTGACATCGGCCAGCACACTCTCGCAGTCCGTGTTCGGCTTCAGCCACAGCGACAGCTTCCGCTCCCCTGTGCGGCAAACCCTCGCCACGAACTGATCCACATTGGTCTTGGAACGCACTGCCTTGTATGTGTCGAGGAAGGCCTTGCCCTCGTTGGCCTCGAGGACGATCACCGCAGGCCTCTCCACTTTAGCAGCGCTCTTTCCCGCTTTCTGTGGTGCTGCTCTCTTGTCTCCCTTGGCCACGACTTTAGCAAAGGATGCTGGTTGCGCATGCACCTTGGTTGCCACAGCCGCTGCTTTCTTTACCTTGGGTTTTGGCTTTTCTGGAGCCATGGCCTGGGACAAGACGGCCTCGACCGGGATCTCGGGGACATCAGGCGTGATGACTTCGTTCATGCCCGTCGGTTCGCCCTCTTTTTTCTTGCCGCGCCTTGCCCGGGTCCGCTTTCGTTTGGGAGTGTCGCCAGGTGGATGCTGGCTTTGCCCAACAGCACTGGAGTCGACGACATGTTGTTGTTGCTGCTGCGTAGCTACCGCCAACTCTCCCATCGAGTGGAGTCCACTTTGGAGCAGCATAAGTTCTCTTTCGCTGGCTGCCGCACGCTCACGAAGGCTAATGTTGTCTCGCTTCAGCTCCTGATTTTCACGAGACAACAACTTCAGCTTTGTCTTCAGCTCCGCGTCCCCATCCTTTGCCGTCGCCCGGCCCGTCTCCATCTCGCTAACCTTAGCGAGGAGAGTCTCGACGGTTGCCCGGAGCTCCCTCAACTCGCTGCTGAGGCTTGCGATAGTCGGCTCCTGCTGCGGGACTTCGGCCACCTGCTGGACGACGGTTGAGTTGAGCTCGTCCTCGTTGCTCTCCTCTGAAATCTCCATATCACTGGCTAGCAGGGCCATCCGCTGCACCACCACCACCGGCCGAGTGGGCGTCGCAGTCGGTGGCGCGACACTGCCTCCCTTTCGCTGCCGAGTCAACGACAGCGCAACCGATGATGTCATCACTTTGTCCCCGTCGTCCTTCGGCGATGGCGCGGTAGCGTCACAGGTGGACCGGAGCCTGACGGACCGACGCGTCGAAGGCTCCCCCGATGCCTGCTCCATTCCCCTACTGCAACCCTGAAAATCGCTGTGGGCAATGGGTTAGGTTGCGGAGAGCCAGGGTGGAGTGTCTGGGAAGGGAAGGTGGGATGAGGAAGGGGAGTGGAGGAAGGCCAAGTACCGGTGCGAAATAGAAACTCCAACAAATAAAAGGCCAAACCAATCTTTTTCCCCTTTCCAAATCTGAGCTTATATCTCAGTTCTTCTCTGCGATCAGGTGCCGCCTAGTTGACAAATCCACAAACCGCCAGCCGATACACTCGCCATAAAACTCAGAGTGCCGCCTGATTGTGATAACCGGTGATCTCCACCAGCCGAGACACTTGATGAACTGAAGGCGCCGCCTGGTTGTGACGTTGAAAAGCTCAGCACCAGTGCCGCCGCCTGGTAACAGTGTTCGAAATCTCCGCGAGCCGAGACACCCGCCACGACCCGAAGCGCCGCCTGGTGGCAATGCTGGCAATCCGCTGGTACTGGTGGCGCCGCCTGGCGGCCAAGTTCGGAACCAAGTTTAGCCGAGACACACTGAAATATTTCACCGGGATGATCGAACCTCGAAATTTTTCAGCCGAGACACATGAAACATTTCACACTTAGCCGAGACACCTTGAAAAGTTTCACTGAAACATTTCAACCGGATGGTTGGTCCATGAAATATTTCAGCCGGGACACTTGAAACATTTCACCCCCAGCCGGGACACCTATCCGGGACACACTGCCGCCAACGGTCAATTAAAAATACCGGCCAATTTGGATATCCGGCCAATTTGAATTACCGACCGATTTGAATTAACGGCCACTTCAAACCAACGGCCACCGACTCCACCAACGGTCAATTTGAACGACCCGAAAATCCGGCACCAACGGTCCTTTTTTGAAAAACTGGATCAGATGACACGGAGCCCGATTCGGCTTAGGTGAAATCGCTCGGATCTTCGAGTCCGAATCCGGCTGGAAAATGGACGATCGAATCTTCACCTGCCAAAATTTTTGCACCGCGTGCTTTCACTTTATTTACACTTATTTTGCGCTGAATTCGTCTTTTTTCATACGGTTTTCTCTGACTTTCGTTTTAAAACACCATCTGTCATCTAAAAAACCACATCCGGCCAGGATCCGGACACTTTTTTAACCGAAAAACACGTAGTCCCAAATGGGGCTACGCCCCGGGCCGCTCTCCATACAAAATGTAAACAAACACTTTTCTTTCTTATTTTTCGTTGAAATCGATGATTTTAATGCGGTTTTCACTAATAATCTGTAGATTGGCACTAGTTTTAACGATTACAACAAACTTTCGTGGGTTCGTTAAACTTTTTACGCGAAATTTTTATGAAAAACACGGAGCGACGCTCAGCACGTGTTGACACTACAGCGTTTGACAGCTCACACAGGGATAACTGGCTTGTGGCCGCCAAGCGTTCATAGCGACGTGGCTTTTTGATCCTTCGATGTCGGCTCTTCCTATCATTGCGAAGCAAAATTCACAAAGCGTAGGATTGTTCACCCTTTCAAGGGAACGTGAGCTGGGTTTAGACCGTCGTGAGACAGGTTAGTTTTACCCTACTGGTGTGCAAGTACTATCTCAATGGAATTCCTGTGCAGTACGAGAGGAACCACAGGTACGGACCAATGGCTCAATACTAGTCCGAGCGGACTTTGGTATGACGCTACGTCCGTCGGATTATGCCTGAACGCCTCTAAGGTCGTAACCGAACCAGGCTGGTAGTATATGTATAGGAGTCGTTAGCTAGATGGCTAATAACATCACGAGACCGGATTGAGTCTTCTATAGACTCTTTCCATTTATTGGAAACCCTCAAACTGAGCCTATCGCGAGTGCGCTCGCCGAAGTACCTGAAGTGGGAAAAGGCGTTGTGCTTGCCGATCTTCCAAGAATAGTTTCGACTCCTAAGACCACCCGAAAACGACGGGTTTGCAGGCTGGGCGCTACGCATTGAAGAGAGATGTACATTTCGATCCTTTCAGGCGACCCATGCTTGGTGGTTGTGTGCGGTGTGCTCCCCCCGGGGGGCACATGCGGCATACCGTGTGTGGACTAGTTGGACCCACCCTTGCGGTGGACCGACCGGTCAGTGGTGTTTGCGGGTTAACACATGCGAGCGTTGCGGCCCAGAGGCCTTACCGCCTTTCACTGCGGGTTCGTCAAGAACTTGGAGATGGTCGCAACGCATCGGGTCCTCCCGGGGTACTTGGTGTTTGGATGCTGGCTTGGTGATTAAACACTTGATATTCCATCTTCGGATGAATTTCGGGTGTCACCTGTTGCCTAAGACCACTTGCATGTTTAGCTCGCCGTGGGGTAGCAAGCGTTGTGATCTAATGGCCTTACCGGGCAAACACTTTCGGTTCGTCAAGGACTTGGAGTGCCGGGACGGGTTGGCGGATCCATCACTCTGAGTATGCCGGGTTGATACTTGGGGTTGGTTTGGTTTTGGTGACCCAATACTGGATGTACCATCTCGGTGGTATGTCAGTATCACCTATACTCCAGACCACTTGCATGGTTAGCAAGCGTTGTGATCTAATGGCCCAACCGGGCAAACACTTTGGGTTCGCAAGGACTTAGAGTGCCGGGACGGGTTGGCGGATCCAACACTCTGGGTACCTCCGGGTACTTGGGGTTGGTTGAGGACTTGGTGAACAAACACTTGATATACACTCTCCGGATGTACTTCGGGTGTCACCTGTTGTCCGAGGCCACTTGCATGGTTAGCAAGCGTTGTGATTCAATGGCCCTACCGGGCAAACACTTTGGGTTCGCAAGGACTTGGAGTGCCGGGACGGGTTGGCGGATCCAACACTCTGGGTACCTCCGGGTACTTGGGGTTGGTTGAGGACTTGGTGAACAAACACTTGATATACACTCTTCGGATGTACTTCGGGTATCGCCTGTTGTCCGAGACCACTTGCATGGTTAGCAAGCGTTGTGGTCTAATGGCCCTACCGGGCAAACACTTTGGGTTCGCGAGGACTTGGAGTGCCGGGACGGGTTGGCGGATCCAACACTCTGGGTACCTCCGGGTACTTGGGGTTGGTTGAGGACTTGGTGAACAAACACTTGATATACACTCTTCGGATGTACTTCGGGTATCGCCTGTTGTCCGAGACCACTTGCATGGTTAGCAAGCGTTGTGGTCTAATGGCCCTACCGGGCAAACACTTTGGGTTCGCGAGGACTTGGAGTGCCGGGACGGGTTGGCGGATCCAACACTCTGGGTACCTCCGGGTACTTGGGGTTGGTTGAGGACTTGGTGAGCAAACACTTGATATACACTCTTCGGATGTACTTCGGGTGTCACCTGTTGTCCGAGGCCACTTGCATGGTTAGCAAGCGTTGTGGTCTAATGGCCCTACCGGGCAAACACTTTGGGTTCGCAAGGACTTGGAGTGCTGGTAGTGGTTGGCGGACCCAACACTCTGGGTACCTCCGGGTACTTGGGGTTGGTTGAGAACTTGGTGAAGATACCCCTGTCACCTTGTTCGAGGCCACTTGCATGGTCGCAAGCGTTGTGATACAATGGCCCTACCGGGCAAACACTTTGGGTTCGCAAGGACTTGGAGTGCTGGTAGTGGTTGGCGGATCCAACACTCTGGGTACCTCCGGGTACTTGGGGTTGGTTGAGGACTTGGTGAACAAACACTTGATATACACTCTTCGGATGTACTTCGGGTATCGCCTGTTGTCCGAGACCACTTGCATGGTCAACGGTTGAGGTGGTGATGGCGGGTCGGTGCTGTAGGGTGCCGGCCTGTTGGCTGCCTTGGCCGGGTTGGTTGGTTAACACTTGATTGAGCTTGCACCCGAGGGTAATGGCACTTGAAGGTGGGTACCGGCCGGCTGACCTGGTGTGATGGTTGGTTGGTGAACACTTGGCGGTACTTGCACTTGGCTGTGCTTGGACTTGAAGGTGGGATCCGGCTGGCCTGGGCCATTGGTGGTTGGTTGGTTGGTTAGCCCTTAGCTGGGCTGGCTGGCTGGCTGGCCATCGGTGGTGTGGTGTGTTGGGCGGTTGGTGAACACTTGGCGGTACTTGCACTTGGCTGTGCTTGGACTTGAAGGTGGGATCCGGCTGGCCTAGGCCATTGGTGGTTGGTTGGTGGGTTAGCCCTTAGTTGGGCTGGCTGGCTGGCTGGCCATCGGTGGTGTGGTGTGGTGTGGTGTGTGGAGTCGAGCATCGCGCGCCGTTGCCTTCTTCGGAGTGTTGTGGGTACGCAAGTGCTTGCAGTGCAAAGAGGTTGGTGATGGAGTGACATTGCCTTCACCATGGAGTTGCGGGTACTTAGGTACTTGCAAGGAGATGGTGGTATGGTGGTGTTGCGTGTGTGGTGTTCGATTAGAAAGATATATTTTCTAAGTCCGGATTAGTGCTGTCAGTGAGGCCGCCACTAACAGGTCCTCCACGGCCTCCGTGGTTCTTGACTTGGCGCTATTCCGGACTTGGGGCGATCACGATGTCCCCGTGCGGGACTTAGAAGATGGAAGAACACAAGTACCCTTATCCCATGACTTGTGAGCGATTGGCATACGTTACCACATGAAGAGAAAAATTGGCTAAGTCCCGGATCCATATTATATGAAGAGAAAAATCGGCTAAGTCCCGGATCCATATTATATGAAGAGAAAAATTGGCTAAGTCCCGGATCCATATTATATGAAGAGAAATATCGGCTAAGTCCAGGATCCATATATAATAACCTAATAATCGGCTAAGTCCCGGATCCATATTATATGAAGAGAAAAATCGGCTAAGTCCAGGATCCATATATAATAACCTAATAATCGGCTAAGTCCAGGATCCATATATAATAACCTAATAACAGGCTAAGTCCAGGATCCATATTATATGAAGAGAAAAATCGGCTAAGTCCGAGATTGGGTCTGTCAGACATACACTTTCAAGATACCACACAAGCAAGCAAGATGGCCTAGTGATGGAACCATATAATATGAAGAGAAAAATCGGCTAAGTCCGAGATTGGGTCTGTCGGAAATACACTATCAAGTTACCACACAAGCAAGCAAGATGGCCTAATGATGGATCCATATGATATGAAGAGAAAAATCGGCTAAGTCCAGGATCCATATAATATGAAGAGAAAAATCGGCTAAGTCCCAGATTGGGTATGTCAGAAATACACTTCCAAGTTACCACACAAGCAAGCAAGATGGCCTAGTGATGGATCCATATGATATGAAGAGAAAAATCGGCTAAGTCCAGGATCCATATAATATGAAGAGAAAAATCGGCTAAGTCCCAGTTTGGGTCTGTCAGAAATACACTTCCAAGTTACCACACAAGCAAGCAAGATGGCCTAGTGATGGATCCATATGATATGAAGAGAAAAATCGGCTAAGTCCCAGATTGGGTCTGTCAGAAATACACTTCCAAGTTACCACACAAGCAAGCAAGATGGCCTAGTGATGGATCCATATGATATGAAGAGAAAAATCGGCTAAGTCCCAGATTGGGTCTGTCAGACATACACTATCAAGTTACCACACAAGCAAGCAAGATGGCCTAGTGATGGATCCATATGATATGAAGAGAAAAATCGGCTAAGTCCCAGATTGGGTCTGTCAGAAATACACTTCCAAGTTATCACATGAGCAAGCAAGATGGCCTAGTGATGGATCCATATAATATGCAGAGAAAAATCGGCTAAGTCCCAGATTGGGTCTGTCAGAAATACACTTCCAAGTTACCACATGAGCAAGCAAGTTACCACATGAAGAGAAAGCCGGCAAAGTCTGGGAATGTTACCACATGAACTGGAAAATGGGCAAAAACCTACCTTCACAGGGAACGTGAATAAGTAAGGCTGTAGACATCGGATCGACAAGCCAAAGACTGATATGGAAAGGAAATGAGTAGTACTAGCTTTCCTGAGAGTTGCAGAGCTTAGACTGCATATGAACGGAAGATATTAAGCGTCAAAGTCAGAAAAGTTGCCCGAAGGAACACAAGTTCCAACTTAGAGCATGAATACCGCCTAGACGGTAGGAGGTACGGCCAGGCTGAGGAATAAGAAAATGTTGGCCAACATGTTCCCTAACTATCCCCCGAAGACCGCAAAGCAATCCAACATCAACCAAGAAAGTTATAGCCCGATCAAGGAAACACCTACTTTGCACCGATTTTGCACCAAATACATGTACCAAGCACCTTCGGTTGCATACCTGCAGGGGCTTACCATAGTAGGCCATGGAAGACCGATATACCGAACACAATCACTTTCTATCTCCTCGGGTGTTGGAGGTAGCGCTTTGCGGTACAAGAACGAAAGTTAGACCATATCTTGGTGCATCTTTTTGCCCAAAAACACAAGACCCTATCTACCAAGGCAAGAAAGTTGTGTGGGGACAAAATGTCCAAAAGTGCCCAAAGTGGCACACTTGAACCATATATTCGAGAAAAACACAAGTGTGGGCCCGAGCTAGCAAGTTGAAATGTTCTGACCGTCAGTAGCCCTAGTTGAGGTGCACTTATCATTATATGAGGCCAACGTGCCAGCTAGTCTCTAAAGGGGCGATATGGGTGTTCCAAGGTTTGTACCCAATTGAGGAAAAAACAGGGTAAGGTACGGTGTACCGCGAATAACTCGGGCTATAGATGTCCGATCGATGAGTTTGGCATATGTATGGAAAGGTCTCGACGAGACCTAACTACCCTGAAAGTATGAAGGCAAAGACTTGAATGACCGGGAAGTAATTAAGTGCACAAGTGGTAAAGTTGCACCAAAGTCCATGTTACCCGAAGTGGTACATGAACACCCAATATTCGACCAAAACACAAGTTTAGAGACGAGCTAGCGAGCTACATTGTTCAGACCGTCAGTAGCCCGCATCAAGACACGCATTTCATTATATTGAGCCTAGCCGCTAGCTCGACTCGAAGTCGGTCATATGGTTGGTTGATGGTTTGGACCGACCACGTGGTGTACCAAGGTTATGTACCTTTCATGAATTAAAACTCTGGCTGTATGGCACTGAGCGACAAGCTAAGGTGTGATTTGGAATAGTCTTGAGTGGGACTATTTAGGAAAAATGCGAACAAAAAATCACAAAGTCCTTGGGCGAAGCTATTAGCGAAACATAGAGCAAATTGGTACCAAAAACTATGGAAATGGGACTTGAGTCAAAAATAACCGCAAGTTGGAGAAGAGATAGCAAGCTTGCGTAGAACAATTATATTTGGTGCATGGTATCACCAACAAAAAAGTATATGGGGCCAAGGTGCTGGCTGGCCTCCAAAGTGGAGATATGGGCGATCCAAAGTTTGTACCCAAGTACGAACAAGTATGGAAAAAACAGGGTAAGGTACCAAGTACCATTAATAACTTCGGCTGTAGATGGCCGAGCGAGGCAAACGGCTCACCGTTGGAAAGGTCTTGGGGAGACCTATCTACCCTGAAAGTTTCATGAGGCTGAGTTGAAAGACCACGGAGATATTAGGTGATGATGGTCCAATTCGGGGACCAAGTCGCAGGAAATGGCACTTGACCAAAATCACCCTTGGAAGGTGAATACCGGCTTACCGGTAAGAGATAGCGACTTGGCGTAGAATATTCATAAGTTGGGCGTGTAGAGACGCAACTTTCATTATATGGGGGCAACCCGGTCAGGGTGCTCCAAGTCGCTCGTTTGGTCGGTTTATGGTTTGGGCCGACCACGTGGTGTACCAAGGTGAGGTACCTTTCATGAATTATAACTCGGTCAGTTTGCCACCGAGCAACAAGTTGCGGTGTGTTTTGGAATGGTCTTGAGTGGGACTATCAAGGAAAAATACAAGTAGAAAATCAGCTTGTCCATGGCCGAAACTATTAGTGAAACATATAGCAAAATGGGTCCAAAAACGAATGAAATGGGTCTTGGACCAAGAATAACGGCAAGTTGGAGAAGAGATAGCAAGTTGGCGTAGAACAATTATATTTGGTGCATGGTATGACCAACAAAAAAGTATATGAGGCCAAGGTGCTGGCTGGCCTCCAAAGTGGAGATATGGGCGATCCAAAGTTTGTACCCAAGTACGAACAAGTATGGAAAAAACAGGGTAAGGTACCAAGTACCATTAATAACTTCGGCTGTAGATGGCCGAGCAAGACAAACGGCATACCGTTGGAAAGGTCTTGGGGAGACCTATCTACCCTGAAAGTTTCATGAGGCTGAGTTGAAAGACCACGGAGATATTAGGTGATGATGGTCCAATTCGGGGACCAAGTCGCAGGAAATGGCACATGACCAAAATCACCCTTGAAAGGTGATTACCGGCTGAACGGTAAGAGATAGCGACTTGGCGTAGAATATTCATACGTTTGGCGGGTAAAGACGCAACTTTCATTATATGGGAGCAACCCGGTCAGGGTGCTCCAAGTCGGTCGTTTGGTCGGTTTATGGTTTGGGCCGACCATGTGCTGTAGCAGGTAGAGGTACTTTTCATGAATTATAACTCGGTCAGTTTGCCACCGAGCGACAAGTTGCGGGGTGTTTTGGAATGGTTTTGAATGGAACTATCAAGGAAAAATACAAATAAAAAATCAGCTTGTCAATGGCCGAAGCTATTAGTGAAACATATAGCAAAATGGGTCCGAAATCGAATGAAATGGGACTTGGACCAAGAATAACTGCAAGTTGGAGAAGAGATAGCAAGTTGGCGTAGAACAATTATATTTGGTGCATGGTATGACCAACAAAAAAGTATATGGGGACAAGGCAGTAGCTGGCCTCCAAAGTTGAGATATGGGTGATTCACGTTTTGCACCCAAGTGCGAACAAGTATGGTGAAAACAGGGTAAGGTACCAAGTACCATGAATAACTTCGGCTGTAGATGACCCAGCGAGACAATTTGCATATCGTTGGAAAGGTCTTGGGTAGACCTATCTACCCTGAAAGTTTCATGAGGCTGAGTTGAAAGACTACGGAGATATTAGGTGATGATGGTTCAATTCGGGGACCAAGTCGCAGGAAATGGCACTTGACCAAAATCACCCTTGAAAGGTGAATACCGGCTGAACGGTAAGAGATAGCGACTTGGCGTAGAATATTCATACGTTGGGCGGGTATAGATGCAAATTTTATTATATGGGAGCAACCCGATCAGGGTGCTCCAAGTCGGTCGTTTGGTCGGTTTATGGTTTGGGCCGACCATGTGCTGTACCAGGTTGAGGTACCTTTCATGAATTATAACTCGGTCAGTTTACCACCGAGCGACAAGTCACGGTATGATTTTGAATGGTCCTGAGTGGAACTATTAAGAAAAAATACGAACAGAAAATCAGCATGTTGGTGGGCGAAGCTATTAGTGAAACATAGAGCAACAAGGGTCCAAAAACGAATGAAATGGGACTTGGACCAAGAATAACGGCAAGTTGTTTCTCCCAGCATCCTAACATATGTTTTTCTTAGAATTTATGAAAAATCGACTAAGTCCGAGATGCCTTTAAGTAGGGATGCTGTATTGAGATGGGAGATGTAGGAGATCAAGATTTATCTCCATGCAGCATCCCATTCATCTCGCAGCATCCTAACATATGTTTTTCTTAGAATTTATTAAAAATCGACTAAGTCCGAGATGCCTTTAAGTAGGGATGCTGTATTGAGATGGGAGATGAAGAAGATCAAGATTTATCTCCATGCAGCATCCCATTCATCTCGCAGCATCCTAACATATGTTTTTTCAAGAATTTATGAAAAATCGACTAAGTCCGAGATGTCTCTAAGTAGGGATGCTGTATTAAGATGGGAGATGTAGAAGATCAAGATTCATCTCCATGCAGCATCCCATTCATCTCCCAGCATCCTAACATATGAATTTCTTAGAATTTATGAAAAATCGACTAAGTCCGAGATGCCTTTAAGTAGGGATGCTGTATTGAGATGGGAGATGAAGAAGATCAAGATTCATCTCCATGCAGCATCCCATTCATCTCCCAGCATCCTAACATATGAATTTCTATGAATTTATGAAAAATCGACTAAGTCCGAGATGGCTTTAAGTAGGGATGCTGTTTTAAGATGGGAGATGTAGGAGATCAAGATTCATCTCTATGCAGCATCCCATTCATCTCCCAGCATCCTTACATATGTTTTTCTTAGAATTTATGAAAAATCGACTAAGTCCGAGATGCCTTTAAGTAGGGATGCTGTATTGAGATGGGAGATAAAGGAGATCAAGATTCATCTCCATGCAGCATCCCATTCATCTCGCAGCATCCTAACATATGAATTTCTATGAATTTATGAAAAATCGACTAAGTCCGAGATGGCTTTAAGTAGGGATGCTGTATTGAGATAGTAGATGTAAGAGATCAAGATTTATCTCCATGCAGCATCCCATTCTTCTCGCAGCATCCTAACATATGTTTTTCTTAGAATTTATGAAAAATCGACTAAGTCCGAGATGCCTTTAAGTAGGGATGCTGTATTAAGATGGGAGATGAAGAAGATCAAGATTCATCTCCATGCAGCATCCCATTCATCTCGCAGCATCCTAACATATGAATTTCTATGAATTTATGAAAAGTCGACTAAGTCCGAGATGCCTTTAAGTAGGGATGCTGTATTGAGATAGTAGATGTAAGAGATCAAGATTCATCTCCATGCAGCATCCCAATCATCTCCCAGCATCCTAACATATGTTTTTCTTAGAATTTATGAAAAATCGACTAAGTCCGAGATGCCTTTAAGTAGGGATGCTGTATTGAGAAAGGAGATGTAGGAGATCAAGATTCATCTCCATGCAGCATCGAATTCATCGCGCAGCATCGTAACATATGAATTTCTATGAATTTATGAAAAATCGACTAAGTCCGAGATGGCTTTAAGTAGGGATGCTGTATTGAGATAGTAGATGTAAGAGATCAAGATTCATCTCCATGCAGCATATCAATCATCTCCCAGCATCCTAACATATGGTTTTCTTAGAATTTATGAAAAATCGACTAAGTCCGAGATGGCTTTAAGTAGGGATGCTGTATTGAGATGGGAGATGTAGGAGATCAAGATTCATCTCCATGCAGCATCCCATTCGTCTCGCAGCATCCTAACATATGTTTTTCTTAGAATTTATGAAAAATCGACTAAGTCCAAGATGCCTTAAAGTAGGGATGCTGTATTGAGATGGGAGATGAATAAGATCAAGATTCATCTCCATGCAGCATCCCATTCGTCTCGCAGCATCCTAACATATGTTTTTCTTAGAATTTATGAAAAATCGACTAAGTCCGAGATGCCTTTAAGTAGGGATGCTGTATTGAGATGGGAGATGTAGGAGATCAAGATTCGTCTTCATGCAGCATCCCATTCATCTCGCAGCATCCTAACATATGTTTTTCTTAGAATTTATGAAAAATCGACTAAGTCCGAGATGCCTTGAAGTAGGGATGCTGTATTAAGATGGGAGATGAAGAAGATCAAGATTCATCTCCATGCAGCATCCCATTCATCTCCCAGCATCCTAACTTATGAATTTCTATGAATTTATGAAAAATCGACTAAGTCCGAGATGCCTTTAAGTAGGGATGCTGTATTGAGATGGGAGATGTAGGAGATCAAGATTCATCTCCATGCAGCATCCCATTCATCTCCCAGCATCCTAACATATGAATTTCTTAGAATTTATGAAAAATCGACTAAGTCCGAGATGCCTTTAAGTAGGGATGCTGTATTAAGATGGGAGATGTAGGAGATCAAGATTCATCTCCATGCAGCATCCTATTCATCTCCCAGCATCCTAACATACGAATTTCTATGAATTTATGAAAAATCGACTAAGTCCGAGATGCCTTTAAGTAGGGATGCTGTATAAAGATGGGAGATGTAGGAGATCAAGATTCATCTCCATGCAGCATCCCATTCATCTCGCAGCATCCTAACATACGAATTTCTTAGAATTTAAAAAAAAATCGACTAAGTCCGAGATGCCTTTAAGTAGGGATGCTGTATTCAGATGGGAGATGATGAAGATCAAGATTCATCTCGATGCAGCATCCCATTCATCTCGCAGCATCCTAACATATGTTTTTCTTAGAATTTATGAAAAATCGACTAAGTCCGAGATGCCTTTAAGTAGGGATGCTGTATTAAGATGGGAGATGAAGAAGATCAAGATTCATCTCCATGCAGCATCCCATTCATCTCCCAGCATCCTAACATATGTTTTTCTTAGAATTTATGAAAAATCGACTAAGTCCGAGATGCCTTTAAGTAGGGATGCTGTATTGAGATGGGAGATGTAGGAGATCAAGATTCGTCTTCATGCAGCATCCCATTCATCTCGCAGCATCCTAACATATGTTTTTCTTAGAATTTATGAAAAATCGACTAAGTCCGAGATGCCTTGAAGTAGGGATGCTGTATTGAGATGGGAGATGAAGAAGATCAAGAATCATCTCCATGCAGCATCCCATACATCTCGCAGCATCCTAACATTTGTTTTTCTTAGAATTTATGAAAAATCGACTAAGTCCGAGATGCCTTTAAGTAGGGATGCTGTATTAAGATGGGAGATGAAGAAGATCAAGATTCATCTCCATGCAGCATCCCATTCATCTCGCAGCATCCTAATATATGAATTTCTTAGAATTTATGAAAAATCGACTAAGTCCGAGATGCCTTTAAGTAGGGATGCTGTATTGAGATGGGAGATGTAGGAGATCAAGATTTATCTCCATGCAGCATCCCATTCATCTCGCAGCATCCTAACATATGTTTTTCTTAGAATTTATTAAAAATCGACTAAGTCCGAGATGCCTTTAAGTAGGGATGCTGTATTGAGATGGGAGATGAAGAAGATCAAGATTTATCTCCATGCAGCATCCCATTCATCTCGCAGCATCCTAACATATGTTTTTTCAAGAATTTATGAAAAATCGACTAAGTCCGAGATGTCTCTAAGTAGGGATGCTGTATTAAGATGGGAGATGTAGAAGATCAAGATTCATCTCCATGCAGCATCCCATTCATCTCCCAGCATCCTAACATATGAATTTCTTAGAATTTATGAAAAATCGACTAAGTCCGAGATGCCTTTAAGTAGGGATGCTGTATTGAGATGGGAGATGAAGAAGATCAAGATTCATCTCCATGCAGCATCCCATTCATCTCCCAGCATCCTAACATATGAATTTCTATGAATTTATGAAAAATCGACTAAGTCCGAGATGGCTTTAAGTAGGGATGCTGTTTTAAGATGGGAGATGTAGGAGATCAAGATTCATCTCTATGCAGCATCCCATTCATCTCCCAGCATCCTTACATATGTTTTTCTTAGAATTTATGAAAAATCGACTAAGTCCGAGATGCCTTTAAGTAGGGATGCTGTATTGAGATGGGAGATAAAGGAGATCAAGATTCATCTCCATGCAGCATCCCATTCATCTCGCAGCATCCTAACATATGAATTTCTATGAATTTATGAAAAATCGACTAAGTCCGAGATGGCTTTAAGTAGGGATGCTGTATTGAGATAGTAGATGTAAGAGATCAAGATTTATCTCCATGCAGCATCCCATTCTTCTCGCAGCATCCTAACATATGTTTTTCTTAGAATTTATGAAAAATCGACTAAGTCCGAGATGCCTTTAAGTAGGGATGCTGTATTAAGATGGGAGATGAAGAAGATCAAGATTCATCTCCATGCAGCATCCCATTCATCTCGCAGCATCCTAACATATGAATTTCTATGAATTTATGAAAAGTCGACTAAGTCCGAGATGCCTTTAAGTAGGGATGCTGTATTGAGATAGTAGATGTAAGAGATCAAGATTCATCTCCATGCAGCATCCCAATCATCTCCCAGCATCCTAACATATGTTTTTCTTAGAATTTATGAAAAATCGACTAAGTCCGAGATGCCTTTAAGTAGGGATGCTGTATTGAGAAAGGAGATGTAGGAGATCAAGATTCATCTCCATGCAGCATCGAATTCATCGCGCAGCATCGTAACATATGAATTTCTATGAATTTATGAAAAATCGACTAAGTCCGAGATGGCTTTAAGTAGGGATGCTGTATTGAGATAGTAGATGTAAGAGATCAAGATTCATCTCCATGCAGCATATCAATCATCTCCCAGCATCCTAACATATGGTTTTCTTAGAATTTATGAAAAATCGACTAAGTCCGAGATGCCTTTAAGTAGGGATGCTGTATTGAGATGGGAGATGTAGGAGATCAAGATTCATCTCCATGCAGCATCCCATTCGTCTCGCAGCATCCTAACATATGTTTTTCTTAGAATTTATGAAAAATCGACTAAGTCCAAGATGCCTTAAAGTAGGGATGCTGTATTGAGATGGGAGATGAATAAGATCAAGATTCATCTCCATGCAGCATCCCATTCGTCTCGCAGCATCCTAACATATGTTTTTCTTAGAATTTATGAAAAATCGACTAAGTCCAAGATGCCTTAAAGTAGGGATGCTGTATTGAGATGGGAGATGAATAAGATCAAGATTCATCTCCATGCAGCATCCCATTCAACTTGCAGCATCCTTTCATATGTTTTTCTTAGAATTTATGAAAAATCGACTAAGTCCGAGATGCCTTTAAGTAGGTATGCTGTATTAAGATGGGAGATGAAGAAGATCAAGATTCATCTCCATGCAGCATCTTATTCATCTCGCAGCATCCTAACATATGTTTTTCTTAGAATTTATGAAAAATCGACTAAGTACGAGATGCCTTTAAGTAGGGATGCTGTATTAAGATGGGAGATGATGCAGACCAAGATTCATCTCCATGCAGCATCCCATTCATCTCCCAGCATCCTAACATATGTTTTTCCATTAATTTATGAAAAATCGACTAAGTCCGAGATGCCTTTAAGTAGGGATGCTGTATTGAGATGGGAGATGAAGAAGATCAAGATTCATCTCCATGCAGCATCCCATTCATCTCTCAGCATCCTTACATATGTTTTTCTTAGAATTTATGAAAAATCGACTAAGTCCGAGATGCCTTTAAGCAGGGATGCTGTATTAAGATGGGAGATGAAGAATATCAAGATTCATCTCCATGCAGCATCCCATTCATCTCCCAGCATCCAAACATATGTTTTTCTTAGAATTTATGAAAAATCGACTAAGTCCGAGATGCCTTCAAGTAGGCATGAAGAAGATCAAGATTCATCTCCATGCAGCATCCCATTCATCTCGCAGCATCCTAACATATGTTTTTCTGAGAATTTATGAAAAATCGACTAAGTCCGAGATGCCTTTAAGTAGGGATGCTGTATTAAGATGGGAGATGAAGAAGATCAAGATTAATCTCCATGCAGCATCCCATTCATCTCGCATCATCCCAACATATGTTTTTCTTAGAATTTATGAAAAATCGACTAAGTCCGAGATGCCTTTAAGTAGTCATGCTGTATTAAGATGGGAGATGAAGAAGATCAAGATTTATCTCCATGCAGCATCCCATTCATCTCCCAGCATCCTAACATATGTTTTTCTTAGAATTTATGAAAAATCGACTAAGTCCGAGATGCCTTTAAGTAGGGATGCTGTATTAAGATGGGAGATGAAGAAGATCAAGATTTATCTCCATGCAGCATCCCATTCATCTCCCAGCATCCTAACATATGTTTTTCTTAGAATTTATGAAAAATCGACTAAGTCCGAGATGCCTTTAAGTAGGGATGCTGTATTAAGATGGGAGATGAAGAAGATCAAGATTCATCTCCATGCAGCATCCCATTCATCTCGCAGCATCCTAACATATGTTTTTCTTAGAATTTATGAAAAATCGACTAAGTCCGAGATGCCTTTAAGTAGGGATGCTGTATTAAGATGGGAGATGGAGAAGATCAAGATTCATCTCCATGCAGCATCCCATTCATCTCGCAGCATCCTAACATATTGTTTTCTTAGAATTAATGAAAAATCGACTAAGTCCGAGATGCCTTTAAGTAGGGATGCTGTATTAAGATGGGAGATTTAGAAGATCAAGATTCATCTCCATGCAGCATCCCATTCATCTCGCAGCATCCTAACATATGTTTTTCTTAGAATTTATGAAAAATCGACTAAGTCCGAGATGCCTTTAAGTAGGGATGCTGTATTAAGATGGGAGATTTAGAAGATCAAGATTTATCTCCATGCAGCATCCCATTCATCTCGCAGCATCCGAACATATGTTTTTCTTAGAATTTATGAAAAATCGACTAAGTCCGAGATGCCTTTAAGTAGGGATGCTGTATTAAGATGGGAGATGAAGAAGATCAAGATTCATCTCAATGCAGCATCCCATTCATCTCGCAGCATCCTAACATATGTTTTTCTTAGAATTTATGAAAAATCGACTAAGTCCGAGATGCCTTTAAGTAGGGATGCTGTATTAAGACGGGAGATGAAGAAGATCAAGATTCATCTCCATGCAGCATCCCATTCATCTCGCAGCATCCTAACATATGTTTTTCTTAGAATTTATGAAAAATCGACTAAGTCCGAGATGCCTTTAAGTAGGGATGCTGTATTAAGACGGGAGATGAAGAAGATAAAGATTCATCTCCATGCAGCATCCCATTCATCTCGCATTATCCCAACATATGTTTTTCTTAGAATTAATGAAAAATCGACTAAGTCCGAGATGCCTTTAAGTAGGGATGCTGTATTAAGATGGGAGATGAAGAAGATCAAGATTCATCTCCATGCAGCATCCCATTCATCTCGCAGCATCCTAACATATGTTTTTCTTAGAATTTATGAAAAATCGACTAAGTCCGAGATGCCTTTAAGAAAGGATGCTGTATTGAGATGAGAGATGAAGAAGATCCAGATTCATCTCAATGCAGCATCCCATTCATCTCGCAGCATCCTAACATATGTTTTTCTTAGAATTTATGAAAAATTGACTAAGTCCGAGATGGCTTTAAGTAGGGATGCTGCATTGAGATGGGAGATGTAGGAGATCAAGATTCATCTCCATGCAGCATCCCATTCATCTCCCAGCATCCTAACATATGTTTTTCTTAGAATTTATGAAAAATCAACTAAGTCCGAAATGCCTTTAAGTAGGGATGCTGTATTAAGATGGGAGATGAAGAAGATCAAGATTCATCTCCATGCAGTATCCCATTCATCTCCCAGAATCCTAACATATGTTTTTCTTAGAATTTATTAAAAATCGACTAAGTCCGAGATGCCTTTAAGTAGGGATGCTGTATTGAGATGGGAGATGAATAAGATCAAGATTCATCTCCATGCAGCATCCCATTCATCTTGCAGCATCCTTTCATATGTTTTTCTTAGAATTTATGAAAAATCGACTAAGTCCGAGATGCCTTTAAGTAGGGATGCTGTATTAAAATGGGAGATTTAGAAGATCAAGATTTATCTCCATGCAGCATCCCATTCATCTCGCAGCATCCTAACATATGAATTTCTTAGAATTTATGAAAAATCGACTAAGTCCGAGATGCCTTTAAGTAGGTATGCTGTATTGAGATGGGAGATGAATAAGATCAAGATTCATCTCCATGCAGCATCCCATTCATCTTGCAGCATCCTTTCATATGTTTTTCTTAGAATTTATGAAAAATCGACTAAGTCCAAGATGCCTTAAAGTAGGGATGCTGTATTGAGATGGGAGATGAATAAGATCAAGATTCATCTCCATGCAGCATCCCATTCATCTTGCAGCATCCTTTCATATGTTTTTCTTAGAATTTATGAAAAATCGACTAAGTCCGAGATGCCTTTAAGTAGGTATGCTGTATTAAGATGGGAGATGAAGAAGATCAAGATTCATCTCCATGCAGCATCTTATTCATCTCGCAGCATCCTAACATATGTTTTTCTTAGAATTTATGAAAAATCGACTAAGTACGAGATGCCTTTAAGTAGGGATGCTGTATTAAGATGGGAGATGATGCAGACCAAGATTCATCTCCATGCAGCATCCCATTCATCTCCCAGCATCCTAACATATGTTTTTCCATTAATTTATGAAAAATCGACTAAGTCCGAGATGCCTTTAAGTAGGGATGCTGTATTGAGATGGGAGATGAAGAAGATCAAGATTCATCTCCATGCAGCATCCCATTCATCTCTCAGCATCCTTACATATGTTTTTCTTAGAATTTATGAAAAATCGACTAAGTCCGAGATGCCTTTAAGCAGGGATGCTGTATTAAGATGGGAGATGAAGAATATCAAGATTCATCTCCATGCAGCATCCCATTCATCTCCCAGCATCCAAACATATGTTTTTCTTAGAATTTATGAAAAATCGACTAAGTCCGAGATGCCTTCAAGTAGGCATGAAGAAGATCAAGATTCATCTCCATGCAGCATCCCATTCATCTCGCAGCATCCTAACATATGTTTTTCTGAGAATTTATGAAAAATCGACTAAGTCCGAGATGCCTTTAAGTAGGGATGCTGTATTGAGATGAGAAATGTAGGAGATCAAGATTCATCTCCATGCAGCATCCCATTCATCTCCCAGCATCCTAACATATGTTTTTCTTAGAATTTATGAAAAATCGACTAAGTCCGAGATGCCCTTAAGTAAGGATGCTGTATTGAGATGGGAGATGAAGAAGATCAAGATTCATCTCCATGCAGCATCCCATTCATCTCGCAGCATCCTAACATATGTTTTTCTTAGAATTTATGAAAAATCGACTAAGTCCGAGAAGCCTTTAAGTAGGGATGCTGTATTAATATGGGAGATGCAGAACATCAAGATTCATCTCCATGCAGCATCCCATTCATCTCGCAGCATCCTAACATATGTTTTTCTAAGAATTTATGAAAAATCGACTAAGTCCGAGATGCCTTTAAGTAGGGATGCTGTATTAAGATGGGAGATGAAGAAGATCAAGATTCATCTCCATGCAGCAGCCGGTTCATCTCCCAGCATCCTTATATATGAATTTCTATGAATTTATGAAAAATCGACTAAGTCCGAGATGCCTTTAAGTAGGGATGCTGTATTAAGATGGGAGATAAAGAAGATCAAGAATCATCTCCATGCAGCATCTCATTCATATCGCAGCATCCTAACATATGAATTTAGTAGAATTTATGAAAAATCGACTAAGTCCGAGATGCCTTTAAGTAGGGATGCTGTATTGATATGGGAGATGTAGAAGATTAAAATTTATCTCCATGCAGCATCCCATTCATCTCGCAGCATCCTAACATATGTTTTTCTCAGAATTTATGAAAAATCGACTAAGTCCGAGATGCCTTTAAGTAGGGATGCTGTATTAAGATGGGAGATGCAGAAGATCAAGATTCATCTCCATGCAGCATCCCATTCATCTCCCAGCATCCTAACATATGTTTTTCTTAGAATTTATGAAAAATCGACTAAGTCCGAGATGCCTTTTAGTAGGGATGCTGTATTTAGATGGGAGATGAAGAAGATCAAGATTCATCTCCATGCAACATCCCATTCATCTCGCAGCATCCTAACATATGAATTTCTAAGAATTTATGAAAAATTGACTAAGTCCGAGATGCCTTTAAGTAGGGATGCTGTATTAAAATGGGAGATGAAGAAGATCAAGATTCATCTCCATGCAGCATCCCATTCATCTCGCAGCATCCTAACATATGAATTGTTTAGAATTTATGAAAAATCGACTAAGTCCGAGATGCCTTTAAGTAGGGATGCTGTATCGAGATGGGAGATGAAGAAGATCAAGATTCATCTCCATGCAGCATCCCATTCATCTCGCAGCATCCTAACATATGAATTTCTTAGAATTTATGAAAAATCGACTAAGTCCCAGATGCCTTTAAGTAGGGATGCTGTATTAGGATGGGAGATGAAGAAGATCAAGATTCATCTCCATGCAGCATCCCATTCATCTCGCAGCATCCTAACATATGAATTTCTTAGAATTTATGAAAAATCGACTAAGTCCGAGATGGCTTGAGGTAGGGATGCTGTATTAAGATGGGAGATGTAGAAGATCAAGATTCATCTCCATGCAGCATCCCATTCATCTCCCAGCATCCTAACATATGAATTTCTTAGAATTTATGAAAAATCGACTAAGTCCGAGATGCCTTTAAGTAGGGATGCTGTATTGAGATGAGAGATGTAGGAGATCAAGATTCATCTCCATGCAGCATCCCATTCATCTCCCAGCATCCTAACATATGAATTTCTTAGAATTTATGAAAAATCGACTAAGTCCGAGATGCCTTTAAGTAGGGATGCTGTATTGAGATGAGAGATGTAGGAGATCAAGATTCATCTCCATGCAGCATCCCATTCATCTCGCAGCATCCTTACATATGAATTTCTATGAATTTATGAAAATTCGACTAAGTCCGAGATGGCTTTAAGTAGGGATGCTGTATTGAGATGGGAGATGTAGGAGATCAAAATTCATCTCCATGCAGCATCCCATTCATCTCCCAGCATCCTAACATATGAATTTCTTAGAATTTATGAAAAATCGACTAAGTCCGAGATGCCTTTAAGTAGGGATGCTGTATTGAGATGGGAGATGTAGGAGATCAAGATTCATCTCCATGCAGCATCCCATTCATCTCGCAGCATCCTTACATATGAATTTCTATGAATTTATGAAAAATCGACTAAGTCCGAGATGGCTTTAAGTAGGGATGCTGTATTGAGATGGGAGATGGAGAAGATCAAGATTCATCTCCATGCAGCATCCCATTCATCTCGCAGCATCCTAACATATGAATTTCTATGAATTTATGAAAAATCGACTAAGTCCGAGATGGCTTGAGGTAGGGATGCTGTATTAAGATGGGAGATGTAGAAGATCAAGATTCATCTCCATGCAGCATCCCATTCATCTCCCA
Organism: Anopheles coustani; assembly: GCF_943734705.1. Lineage (NCBI taxonomy): Eukaryota > Metazoa > Arthropoda > Insecta > Diptera > Culicidae > Anopheles > Anopheles coustani. The sequence goes on along the minus strand of NW_026525104.1, from coordinate 204,207 downwards.
GCATCCTAACATATGAATTTCTTAGAATTTATGAAAAATCGACTAAGTCCGAGATGCCTTTAAGTAGGGATGCTGTATTGAGATGAGAGATGTAGGAGATCAAGATTCATCTCCATGCAGCATCCCATTCATCTCGCAGCATCCTTACATATGAATTTCTATGAATTTATGAAAATTCGACTAAGTCCGAGATGGCTTTAAGTAGGGATGCTGTATTGAGATGGGAGATGTAGGAGATCAAAATTCATCTCCATGCAGCATCCCATTCATCTCCCAGCATCCTAACATATGAATTTCTTAGAATTTATGAAAAATCGACTAAGTCCGAGATGCCTTTAAGTAGGGATGCTGTATTGAGATGAGAGATGTAGGAGATCAAGATTCATCTCCATGCAGCATCCCATTCATCTCGCAGCATCCTTACATATGAATTTCTATGAATTTATGAAAAATCGACTAAGTCCGAGATGGCTTTAAGTAGGGATGCTGTATTGAGATGGGAGATGGAGAAGATCAAGATTCATCTCCATGCAGCATCCCATTCATCTCGCAGCATCCTAACATATGAATTTCTATGAATTTATGAAAAATCGACTAAGTCCGAGATGGCTTTAAGTAGGGATGCTGTATTAAGATGGGAGATGGAGAAGATCAAGATTCATCTCCATGCAGCATCCCATTCATCTCCCAGCATCCTAACATATGAATTTCTATGAATTTATGAAAAATCGAATAAGTCCGAGATGCCTTTAAGTAGGGATGCTGTATTGAGATGGGAGATGTAGGAGATCAAGATTCATCTCCATGCAGCATCCCATTCATCTCCCAGCATCCTAACATATGAATTTCTATGAATTTATGAAAAATCGACTAAGTCCGAGAAGCCTTTAAGTAGGGATGCTGTATTGAGATGGGAGATGTAGGAGATCAAGATTCATCTCCATGCAGCATCCCATTTATCTCCTAGCATCCTAACATATGAATTTCTTAGAATTTATGAAAAATCGACTAAGTCCGAGATGCCTTTAAGTAGGGATGCTGTATTGAGATGGGAGATGTAGGAGATCCAGATTCATCTCCATGCAGCATCCCATTCATCTCCCAGCATCCTTACATATGTTTTTCTTAGAATTTATGAAAAATCGACTAAGTCCGAGATGCCTTTAAGTAGGGATGCTGTTTTAAGATGGGAGATGAAGAAGATCAAGATTTATCTCCATGCAGCATCTTATTCATCTCGCAGCATCCTAACATATGTTTTTCTTATAATTTATGAAAAATCGACTAAGTCCGAGATGCCTTTAAGCAGGGATGCTGTATTAAGATGGGAGATGAAGAAGATCAAGATTCATCTCCATGCTGCATCCCATTCATCTCGCAGCATCCTAACATATGTTTTCCTTAGAATTTATGAAAAATCGACTAAGTCCGAGATGCCTTTAAAGAGGGATGCTGTATTAAGTTGGGAGATTAAGAAGATCAAGATTCATCTCCATGCAGCATCCCATTCATCTCGCAGCATCCTAACATATGTTTTTCTTAGAATTTATGAAAAATCAACTAAGTCCGAGATGCCTTTAAGTAGGGATGCTGTATTAAGATGGGAGATGAAGAAGATCAAGATTCATCTCCATGCAGCATCCCATTCATCTCGCAGCATCCTAACATATGAATTTCTTTGAATTTATGAAAAATCGACTAAGTCCGAGATGCCTTTAAGTAGGGATGCTGTATTGAGATGGGAGATGAATAAGATCAAGATTCAGCTACATGCAGCATCCCATTCATCTCGCAGCATCCTAACATATGTTTTTCTTAGAATTTATGAAAAATCAACTAAGTCCGAGATGCCTTTTAGTAGGGATGCTGTATTAAGATGGGAGATGAAGAAGATCAAGATTCATCTCCATGCAGCATCCCATTCATCTCGCAGCATCCTAACATATGTTTTTCTTGGAATTTATGAAAAATCGACTAAGTCCGAGATGCCTTTAAGTAGGGATGCTGTATTAAGATGGGAGATGAAGAAGATGAAGACTCATCTCCATGCAGCATCCCATTCCTCTCGCAGCATCCTAACATATGTTTTTCTTAGAATTTATGAAAAATCGACTAAGTCCGAAATGCCTTTAAGTAGGGATGCTGTATTAAGATGGGAGATGAAGAAGATCAAGATTCATCTCCATGCAGCATCCCATTTATCTCGCAGCATCCTTACATATGTTTTTCTTAGAACTTATGAAAAATCGACTAAGTCCGAGATGCCTTTAAGTAGGGATGCTGTATTAAGATGGGAGATGAAGAAGATCAAGATTCATCTCCATGCAGCATCCCATTCATCTCGCAGCATCCTAACATATGTTTTTCTTAGAATTTATGAAAAATCGACTAAGTCCGAGATGCCTTTAAGTAGGGATGCTGTATTATGATGGGAGATGAAGAAGATCAAGATTCATCTCCATGCAGCATCCCATTAATCTCCCAGCATCCTTACATATTAATTTCTTAGAATTTATGAAATATCGACTAAGTCCGAGATGCCTTTAAGTAGGGATGCTGTATTAAGATGGGAGATGAAGAAGATCAAGATTCATCTCCATGCAGCATCCCATTCATCTCGCAGCATCCTAACATATGAATTTCTATGAATTTATAAAAAATCGACTAAGTCCGAGATGCCTTTAAGAAGGGATGCTGTATTGAGATGGGAGATGTAGGAGATCAAGATTCATCTCCATGCAGCAAATCATTCATCTCGCAGCATCCTAACATATGAATTTCTATGAATTTATAAAAAATCGACTAAGTCCGAGATGCCTTTAAGTAGGGATGCTGTATTGAGATGGGAGATGTAGGAGATCAAGATTCATCTCCATGCAGCATCCCATTCATCTCGCAGCATCCTAACATATGAATTTCTAAGAATTTATGAAAAATCGACTAAGTCCGAGATGCCTTAAAGTAGGGATGCTGTATTGAGATGGGAGATGTAGGAGATCAAGATTCATCTCCATGCAGCATCTGATTCATCTCGCAGCATCCTAACATATGAATTTCTAAGAATTTATGAAAAATCGACTAAGTCCGAGATGCCTTTAAGTAGGGATGCTGTATTGAGATGGGAGATGAAGAAGATCAAGATTCATCTCCATGCAGCATCTGATTCATCTCGCAGCATCCTAACATATGAATTTCTAAGAATTTATGAAAAATCGACTAAGTCCGAGATGCCTTTAAGTAGGGATGCTGTATTAGGATGGGAGATGTAGAAGATCAAGATTTATCTCCATGAAGCATCCCATTCATCTCGCAGCATCCTAACATATGTTTTTCTTAGAATTTATGAAAAATCGACTTAGTCCGAGATGCCTTTAACTAGGGATGCTGTATTAAGATGGGAGATGAAGAATATCAAGATTCATCTCCATGCAGCATCCCATTCATCTCGCAGCATCCTAACATATGTTTTTCTTAGAATTTATGAAAAATCGACTAAGTCCGAGATGCCTTTAAGTACGGATGCTGTATTGAGATGGGAGATGAAGAAGATCAAGATTCATCTCCAACCAGCATCCCATTCATCTCGCAGCATCCTAACATATGAATTTCTTAGAATTTATGAAAAATCGTCTAAGTCCGAGTTGCCTTTAAGTAGGGATGCTGTATTAAGATGGGAGTTGAAGAAGATCAAGATTTATCTCCATGCAGCATCCCATTCATCTCCCAGCATCCTAACATATGAATTTCTTAGAATTTATGAAAAATCGACTGAGTCCGAGTTGCCTTTAAGTAGGGATGCTGTATTAAGATGGGAGATGAAGAAGATCAAGATTCATCTCCATGCTGCATCCTATTCATCTCGCAGCATCCTAACATATGAATTTCTCAGAATTTATGAAAAATCGACTAAGTCCGAGATGCGTTTAAGTAGGGATGCTGTAATGAGATGGAAGATGAAGAAGATCAAGATTCATCTCAATGCAGCATCCCATTCATCTCGCAGCATCCTAACATATGAATTTCTTAGAATTTATGAAAAATCGACTAAGTCCGAGATGCTCTTAAGTAGGGATGCTGTATTAAGATGCGAGATGAAGAAGATCAAGATTCATCTCAATGCAGCATCCCATTCATCTCCTAGCATCCTTACATATGTTTTTCTTGGAATTTATGAAAAATCGACTAAGTCCGAGATGCCTTTAAGAAGGGATGCTGTTTTAAGATGGGAGATGTAGAAGATCAAGATTTATCTCCATGCAGCATCCCATTCATCTTGCAGCATCCTAACATATGTTTTTCTTAGTATTTATGAAAAATCGATTAAGTCCGAGATGCCTTTAAGTAGGAATGCTGTATTAAGATGGGAGATGAAGAAGATCAAGATTCATCTCCATGCAGCATCCCATTCATCTCGCAGCATCCTAACATATGTTTTTCTTAGAATTTATGAAAAATCGACTAAGTCCGAGATGCCTTTAATTAGGGATGCTGCATTAAGATGGGAGATGAAGAAGATCAAGATTCATCTCCATGCAGCATCCCATTCATCTTGCAGCATCCTAACATATGTTTTTCTTAGTATTTATGAAAAATCGATTAAGTCCGAGATGCCTTTAAGTAGGGATGCTGTATTAAGATGGGAGATGAAGAAGATCAAGATTCATCACCATGCAGCATCCCATTCATCTCCCAGCATCCTAACATATGTTTTTCTTAGAATTTATGAAAAATCGACTAAGTCCGAGATGCCTTTAAGAAGGGATGCTGTATTAAGATGGGAGATGAAGAAGATCAAGATGCATCTCCATGCAGCATCCCATTCATCTCCCAGCATCCTAACACATGTTTTTCATAGAATTTATGAAAAATCGACTAAGTCCGAGATGCCTTTAAGTAGGGATGCTGTATTAAGATGGGAGATGAAGAAGATCAAGATTCATCTCCATGCAGCATCCCATTCATCTCGCAGCATCCCAACATAAGTTTTTCTTAGAATTTATGAAAAATCGACTAAGTCCGAGATGCCTTTAAGTAGGGATGCTGTATTGAGATGGGAGATGTAGGAGATCAAGATTCATCTCCATGCAGCATCCCATTCATCTCGCAGCATCCTAACATATGAATTTCTCAGAATTTATGAAAAATCGACTGAGTCCGAGTTGCCTTTAAGTAGGGATGCTGTATTAAGATGGGAGATGAAGAAGATCAAGATTCATCTCCATGCTGCATCCTATTCATCTCGCAGCATCCTAACATATGAATTTCTCAGAATTTATGAAAAATCGACTAAGTCCGAGTTGCCTTTAAGTAGGGATGCTGTATTAAGATGGGAGATGAAGAAGATCAAGATTCATCTCCATGCAGCATCCTATTCATCTCGCAGCATCCGAACATATGAATTTCTTAGAATTTATGAAAAATCAACTAAGTCCGAGATGCCTTTAAGTAGGGATGCTGTATTAAGATGGGAGATGGAGAAGATCAAGATTCATCTCCATACAGCATCCTATTCATCTCGCAGCATCCTAACATATGAATTTCTTAGAATTTATGAAAATCGACTTAGTCCGAGATGCCTCTAAGTAGGGATGCTGTATTAAGATGGGAGATGTAGGAGATCAAGATTCATCTCCATGCAGCATCCTATTCATCTCCCAGCATCCTAACATATGAATTTCTATGAATTTATGAAAAATCGACTAAGTCCGAGATGCCTTTAAGTAGGGATGCTGTATAAAGATGGGAGATGTAGGAGATCAAGATTCATCTCCATGCAGCATCCCATTCATCTCGCAGCATCCTAACATATGAATTTCTTAGAATTTATGAAATTTCGACTAAGTCCGAGATGCCTTTAAGTAGGGATGCTGTATTAAGATGGGAGATGAAGAAGATCAAGATACATCTCCATGCAGCATCCCATTCATCTCGCAGCATTCTAACATATGAATTTCTTAGAATTTATGAAAAATCGACTAAGTCCGAGATGCCTTTAAGTAGGGATGCTGTATTAAGATGGGAGATGAAGAAGATCAAGATTCATCTCCATGCAGCATCCCATTCATATCGCAGCATCCTAACATATGAATTTCTTAGAATTTATGAAAAATCGACTAAGTCCGAGATGAATTAAGTAGGGATGCTGTATTGAGATGGGAGATGAATAAGATCAAGATTCATCTCAATGCAGCATCCCATTCATCTCGCAGCATCCTAACATATGAATTTCTTAGAATTTTTGAAAAATCGACTAAGTCCGAGATGCCTTTAAGAAGGGATGCTGTATTAAGACGGGAGATGAAGAAGATCAAGATTCATCTCCATGCAGCATCCCATTCATCTCGCAGCATCCTAACATATGAATTTCTTAGAATATATGAAAAATCGACTAAGTCCGAGATGCCTTTAAGTAGGAATGCTGTATTAAGATGGGAGATAAAGAAGATCAAGATTCATCTCCATGCAGCATCCCATTCATCTCGCAGCATCCTAACATATGAATTTCTTAGAATTTATGAAAAATCGACTAAGTCCGAGATGCCTTTAAGTAGGGATGCTGTATTGTGTTGGGAGATGAAGAAGATCAAGATTCATCTCCATGCCGCATCCCATTCATCTCGCAGCTTCATAACATATGTTTTTCTTAGAATTTATGAAAAATTGACTAAGTCCGAGATGCCTTTAAGTAGGGATGCTGTTTTGAGATGGGAGATGTAGAAGATCAAGATTCATCTACATGCAGCATCCCATTCATCTCGCAGCATCCAAACATATGAATTTCCTATAATTTATGAAAAATCGACTAAGTCCGAGATGCCTTTAAGTAGGGATGCTGTATTAAGATGGGAGATGAAGAAGATCAAGATTCATCTCCATGCAGCATCCCATTCATCTTGCAGCATCCTAACATATGAATTTCTTAGAATTAATGAAAAATCGACTTAGTCCGAGATGCCTTTAAGTAGGGATGCTGAATTAAGATGGGAGATGAAGAAGATCAAGATTCATCTCCATGCAGCATCCCATTCATCTCGCAGCATCCTAATATATGAATTTCTTAGAATTTATGAAAAATCGACTAAGTCCGAGATGCCTTTAAGTAGGGATGTGTTGAAACACTATAGAAGTCCGAACCTGCGGGTTGAGACTTAGGCACACGTTGCCTTATACATGACTTCGAACAAATACACAAGTCCGAACCTGCGGGTTGAGACTTAGGCACAAGTTGCCTTATACATGACTTCGAACAAATACACAAGTCCGAACCTGCGGGTTGAGACTTAGGCACAAGTTGCCTTATACATGACTTCGAACAAATACACAAGTCCGAACCTGCGGGTTGAGACTTAGGCACAAGTTGCCATATGAAAGTTGACGAAACACTAACAAGTCCGAACCTGCGGGTTGAGACTTAGGCACACGTTGCCTTATACATGACTTCGAACAAATACACAAGTCCGAACCTGCGGGTTGAGACTTAGGCACAAGTTGCCTTATACATACATTGGCCAAATAAACAGAAGTCCGAACCTGCGGGTTGAGACTTAGGCACAAGTTGCCATATTATATTCGATCAAACACTTAGTAGTCCGAACCTGCGGGTTGAGACTCAAGACCGTCACAAGATGTCACTATACAAGTCCGAACCTGCGGGTTGAGACTTAATGCGATCTAGATACCAAGTGGACATCCAATACCTGTTGAGCAAAACCAAAGATTCCCTGTTCTCGAATGATTACACTATATAACAGGGAATCATGAAGAAATCAAGCAAGCGTGAAACAAAGTCATCACTTGGGCATGCTCGATAGCCAACCACATGACCTTAACCTAAGAGAGCATGCAAACCACATGATACCTATAAACGATTAACCCGCCCTAGTTCAATCGTTCACCAAGTGATGACTTCAGTATGGCTAAGAGAAAAACTTTTAAATGGGAAAAACTCTAAGTCCGAACCTCCGGGTTGAGACTTCCGCGTCGGAGGTGGGCGCACCTCCTATCCGAAAGATGGTGAATCAGGGGTGTTCGATCAGCAATGGTCGGATGCCCCGTCGTAGTCCAACTATGACAATCCAAGTCAAGACCTCCGGGTTGAGACTTTCCGCGAGTACAAGCATAAAGGAACACGGACCAAGCCGTACCGAGAGAATCGGTACTAGAGCCCTTGTGGTTCTACATTGAGAGAGCCCTCGTGGTTCTCATTAGGGGCTTTATGCAAGTCGTACTCAATACTGTGGTGTGAAGTATAAAGTAGTCCTCGCCTGGTCCACGCTGCTTCGGCGGTCCTGGGTAAGATAGTTAATTCTAGCTTGCCCTATAGTGGAATGAGGACACTTAATGCTTCGTCTTTTAGCGGCGGCTAGACTCCTCCTCACGGGGAACGAGTTGACGCGCACAGCGGCGGCTTACGCACTATGGCAATCATGGATGCCTGAAGATTCCGTGAAGTTCTCCCCTGGTCCACGCTGCCTCGGCAGTCCTGGGTAAAATGGAATATTTCCAGCTTGCCCTATAGTGGAAGAGGACTATCCAACAATATAAAGTCAAGACCTCCGGGTTGAGACTTTCCGCGTCGGTGGTGTCGCGCACCGCCTATCCGAAAGATGGTGTAACAGGGGTGTTCGATCAGCAATGGTCGGATGCCCCGTCATAGTCCAACTATGACAACCAAAGTCAAGACCTCCGGGTTGAGACTTTCCGCGTCCGGAGGTACGCGTACCGCCTACCCGAAAGATGGTGTGCTTCTGGGGTATTCGATGAGTCGGATACCCCGTCGTAGTCCAACTATGACAATCAAAGTCAAGACCTCCGGGTTGAGACTTCCGCGTCCGGAGGTACGCGTACCGCCTACCCGAAAGATGGTGAATCAGGGGTGTTCGATCAGCAATGGTCGGATGCCCCGTCGTAGTCCAACTATGACAATCAAAGTCAAGACCTCCGGGTTGAGACTTTCTAAGAGTACAAGCATAAAGGAACACGGACCAAGCCGTACCGAGAGAATCGGTACTAGAGCCCTTGTGGTTCTACATTGAGAGAGCCCTCGTGGTTCTCATTAGGGGCTTTATGCAAGAAGTACTCAATACTGTGGTGTGAAGTATAAAGTATAGAGTCCTCCACTGGTCCACGCTGCTCCGGCGGTCCTGGGTAAGATAGTTCATTCTAGCTTGCCCTATGTGGAAGAGGACTCAATACCCTACCTGTTGAGCTTGAAACAAAGTCATCACTTGGGCATGCTCATATTGCCATACAATATTCCATTATCTACTAATGAGCATGCAGCTATATGATTATAACCTGTAAACGATTACCCCGCCGTAGTTCAGCGCTTCAACCAAGTGATGACTTCAGTATGGCTAGTGTGTGAAGTATAAAGTATAGTCCTCCCCTGGTCCACACTGCTTCGGCGGTCCTGGGTAAGATAGTTAGTTCTAGCTTGCCCTATGTGGAAGAGGACACCATACTTAATACTGTGGTGTAATGAACAAAGTATAGTCCTCCACTGGTCCACGCTGCTTCGGCGGTCCTGGGTAAGATAGTTAGTTCTAGCTTGCCCTATGTGGAAGAGGGCATACAAGACAAAGTATAGTTCTCCCCTGGTCCACGCTGCTTCGGCGGTCCTGGGTAAGATAGTTAATTCTAGCTTGCCCTATGTGGAAGAGAGCATACATGAACCAAGAACGAAGGTTAGATCGAGGAATGATTCGACAACTAACCGATGGTATGAAATGTGAAGAATTCAAGCAAGCACACAATCAAGTAATCACTTGGGCATGCTCGATAGCCAACCCTATGACATTAACCTAGTAGAGCATGCGAAAACCAATATATATGTAAACGATGCCCCTCCCTAGTTCAGCGCTTCAACCAAGTGATGACTTCAGAATGGCTAAATCAAATCGGTTCAAAACATACCATCGGTACCCTATTGAAACACACAAGTCGATATCAAACCTCATGATTGTGTAGTCCTCCACTGGTCCACACTGCTCCGGCGGTCCTGGGTAAGATAGTTCATTCTAGCTTGCCCTATGTGGAAGAGGGCACATTACTCAATACTGTGGTGTTATGAACAAAGTATAGTCCTCCACTGGTCCACGCTGCTTCGGCGGTCCTGGGTAAGATAGTTAGTTCTAGCTTGCCCTATGTGGAAGAGGGCATACAAGACAAAGTATAGTTCTCCCCTGGTCCACGCTGCTTCGGCGGTCCTGGGTAAGATAGTTAATTCTAGCTTGCCCTATGTGGAAGAGAGCATACATGAACCAAGAACGAAGGTTATGATCGAGGAATGATTCGACAACTAACCGATGGTATGAAATGTGAAGAATTCAAGCAAGCACACAATCAAGTCATCACTTGGGCATGCTCGATAGCCAACCTCATGACATTAACCTAGTAGAGCATGCGAAAACCAATATATATGTAAACGATGCCTCCCTAGTTCAGCGCTTCAACCAAGTGATGACTTCAGAATGGCTAAATCAAATCGGTTCAAACCATACCATCGGTATCCTATTGAAACACACAAGTCGATATCAAACCTCATGATTGTGTAGTCCTCCACTGGTCCACGCCGCTTCGGCCGTCCTGGGTAAAATGGAACATTCCAGCTTGCCCTATGTGGAAGAGGGCACATTACTCAATACTGTGGTGTGAAGTATAAAGTTCAGTTCTCCCCTGGTCCACGCTGCTTCGGCGGTCCTGGGTAAGATAGTTCATTCTAGCTTGCCCTATGTGGAAGAGGACACTTCATACTTCGTCTCTAAGCGGCGGCTTGACTCCTCCCTACGGGGAACGGGTTTACGCGCACAGCGGCGGCTTACGCACTATGGCAGTCATGGATGCCTTACGTTTCTATGAAAAGTGTGTTCCTCCCCTGGTCCACGCTGCTTCGGCAGTCCTGGGTAAGATAGTTAGTTCTAGCTTGCCCTATGTGGAAGAGGACACGTAGACTTACTGTGGTGTGAAGTATAAAGTTCAGTTCTCCCCTGGTCCACGCCGCTTCGGCCGTCCTGGGTAAAATGGATTCATCCAGCTTGCCCTATGTGGAATGAGGACACTTTATGCTTCGTCTCTAAGCGGCGGCTTGCTCCTCCCTACGGGGAACGGGTATACGCGCACAGCGGCGGCTTACGCAAGTTAGTCACCCTCGGCAGTGGATCACTCGGCTCATGGATCGATGAAGACCGCAGCTAACTGCGCGTCATAATGTGAACTGCAGGACACATGAACATTGATAAGTTGAACGCATATTGCACGTCGTGGGAACCTACCATGATGTACAGATGACTGAGCGCTTATATTTGAGAAATGTATCGCATACATTTAACTACGCCGTGACACCCGTCACGAGACGTGCACCATGATGTTAACTAGGGTCGCGACGACCCGCTAGCATTAAAGAACCCGTGGTTTACAATATACTGGCATTGGAATTCGAAGTATTTAGAGCGTCGTGTTCCCGCGTGAGGCGGAAGTACGAGGAGAAGGCGTGCTTGTGGTGTCTGTGGTGGTGTTTACTGATGTCTAGCTTCAGCTTATTTATTTATTTAAATAGAAGCGAAGATGTCAAAGTAGCGTCGAAGCAGCAGCGAATAGCACAAATGATTCAAGTATGGAAGTTGACCAAAGGAACACAAACAAACTAGCGTATGGGCAAAGGAAGGTATCAGTGAGTTAAACCACACGCGGGCTAACAGCCCGTTAA
>NW_026525104.1:72500-187500 GCF_943734705.1 Anopheles coustani | reverse complement strand
CCCTCTTCTGGACCCTCTCCAGTAGTCGTTGCTCCTCCCTGGTTTCAACACCCTCGTGCCACACCGGTGCACCGTAGCGGAGGATGCTGTTGACGACCGAAACCAGGAGGCGACGCTTCTTGCACTTTGGCCCGCTGTGCCGTCGCATCAGCAGTGCAAGTGCTGTCGCTACTCGAGAAGCCTTTTGAGTGACCTGCTTGACGTGCTCTGACCACTTAAGATTGTGTTTAATGCGCACTCCTAGATATTTGATGTCGGTTGCCGAACGAAGAGGAACGCCGTTGATGTTAACTGGGATGTTCTTGTAATCCTTCTTCTTTTTCGACACCATCACAATATCCGTCTTAGCTGCGGCGAGCTCCAGCTGGTGTTCGCGCATCCAAGCCACAACCCTATTCACAGACTCCTCCGCCAAACTCGCGGCCAGTGCTGGCGTGGGTCCTGGTGCCAGGAGCACGAGGTCGTCAGCGAAGGCGACAAGCTCTACACCGGCGGGCATGTCGATGGACAGGACGGCGTCATACATGGTGTTCCACAGCGTCGGACCAAGTATGGAACCCTGTGGGACTCCCGCCGACAATTCCCGGGTGACCGGACCGTCCGACGTCTCATAAACCAGCAGCCGTCCCCGAAACCAGCTTTCCAGTATCCGCTGCAGGCATGCCGGAACGTGCTTTCCTTGCAGTGCTTTGGCGATGGACCGCCAGCTCGCCGTGTTAAAAGCATTGCGTACATCCAATGACACCACCATCAGACACTTGTTAGCCCTCCGATCCGTCATTCGGTGGGCCATCGCACGCTGGCCGGCCTCCTTAACACGTTCAATCGCCTGTATTGTAGACCTGCCCTTTCTGAATCCATACTGAGACGGCGACAGGCGAGGGTGATCTGGGTCTTCCAGGTGTTCATTTAGGCGATCCAAGATCAGCCGCTCCAAGATCTTGCCTGATCCGTCGAGCATCCCAAGAGGCCGAAAGGATGACGGATCGCCCTGAGGTCTTCCGAACTTGGGTAGCAAAGCAAGTCGTTGTCGCTTCCAGTCAGCGGGAAAGGTGCATTGATCGAAGCACTCCTGGAACACGCGGCGGAACGTCTCCGTGTGCTCGCGAACAGCGACCCTCAGTGCCGCATTGATGATGCCATCGGGTCCCGGGGCCTTAGTGGGCACCATCCGCGCCGCGATCGCCAAGAGCTCCTCATCCGACACCTCCCTCACTGGCTCCTGCGTTGTCTGCCCCCAATCGACCAGATCCGGTGCAGGCCACTCAAAAGTGCCATGATCCGGGAAGAGTTCCGACACGACGTGCTGTAGAATCGCAGGATCTCGCTCCGGGGGGACGCGGCTACCCTTAAGGCGTGACGTTACTACCTTGTAGGCAGTGCCGAAGACGTTGTCCTCAGCTTCCGCAATCATCTCATCAAAGCTACGGTCCTTGCTTGCCTTGATGGCACGGGCGAGTTCCTTCTTACAGCTCCTGTGCCGTTCTCTGGCCAACTCTCGCTGTGCACCGGTTCCGGCGGTCAAAATCGCATCCTCAGATGACTTGCACTGCTCCCTGAGAAGGCCGATTTCCTGCGTCCACCAGTACATTTCCGGTCTCACCAAAAACTGCGCTGGCGGTGCCCTCTGCATCACCTCATCGCAGGCTCTAGTAAGTCCAGCGGTGAGAGTCGCCGGTGATACAGCCGCTTCGGCAAACCCGGAAGCCTGGAGCGCGATCTGGAAGGCTTCGGGATGGAATTGACGCAACTTCCATCTCGGTCCAATCTGCTCGCGTTGTCGCTGCCGGTCGCGATGCTGGTGCTGTTGTTGCGGTTGCCTCTGCTGGTGTGGTGAAGCGCTGCTGACTGGTGTCGCGGATACGCTGAATCTCACGTATCTGTGGTCACTGTTGGTGAAAGTGTCGAGCACCCGCCAGTCGTTACCGGGTTCAATGGCCGGACTGGCGAAGGACACGTCGACCACACTTTCAGTAGCACTGCCGTTGCCGACGAACGTGGGCACACTGCCGCGGTTCAAGATCGCCAGGTCAAGCTGGTCGACGACCTCGGCGAGATCTTCACCACGCGGCTTCGTCCTCGCGCTGCCCCATCGCACGTGCCAGGCATTGAAGTCGCCCGCCAAGACTACGAGGGGGTGTGCTCTGGCCTCGATATCGATCTCGTCGAGCAGCCGCTGGTAGTCCTCGTCCGTCCATCCCGGTGTTGGTGGGGCGTAGCAAGAGATGAAGGTCACCCCCGCCACCTGGACCGACACCAGTCCTACCCTACTTGCCCAGACTCGCTGTATGGGCAAGGCTCCGGTCGTTATAACAGCTGCCTTCGCTGTCGAGTCCACCGCCCAGTTCCCGTTATTGGGTGGAACACGGTAGATCTCCGACGCCAGCACAATGTCGATCCTTTGCTCCCGTGCGGTCTGGAGCATGAGGTCTTGTGCTACCCTGCTGCGCGCCAAGTTGATCTGGAGGATCTTCAACCCAGCGTCACGCCCTCTAACAGTGGTGTTCGTAGCTAGCGGGAACATGACGGCTGGCTACTTCCGCTGCAAACCGGTGAACCTGTCTGATGTTGTCCGGAACACGTAAGGCACTTGGGGCCCGAGCTGCACTCCTTGGCCTTGTGCTGCTTCGAACCGCAACGGAAGCAGCACTTGGAGTAGTCAGGGCCGGTGCACTCGCGAGAGCGGTGCCCCTTGCCAAAGCAGCGGTAGCAGAGCTGCTCTCCTGCAGGGACCGATGCGAGCGCCTGCACGACGCAACTCGTGTTCCCTATGGTGACCCGGTGACCGTCGAGAAGCTGGCACTGCCCGCGCGGCAGCTTAATATGGGCTTTCTGCAGCCCGTCGTACCGCCGCCACAGCCGAACTGCCTCGCCCGGAACCGTGAGCCCCGCCTGTCGCTTAATCGCCGAAATCAAGTCGTCGACAGTCGCCAGCATGTCGATTCCTGTGATCGCGGCCGTCTGCTTGTCGACAAGGAGGTGGGCCACTCCATCCTCCTTGATGGCTTCGCTGACATCGGCCAGCACACTCTCGCAGTCCGTGTTCGGCTTCAGCCACAGCGACAGCTTCCGCTCCCCTGTGCGGCAAACCCTCGCCACGAACTGATCCACATTGGTCTTGGAACGCACTGCCTTGTATGTGTCGAGGAAGGCCTTGCCCTCGTTGGCCTCGAGGACGATCACCGCAGGCCTCTCCACTTTAGCAGCGCTCTTTCCCGCTTTCTGTGGTGCTGCTCTCTTGTCTCCCTTGGCCACGACTTTAGCAAAGGATGCTGGTTGCGCATGCATCTTGGTTGCCACAGCCGCTGCTTTCTTTACCTTCGGTTTTGGCTTTCCTGGAGCCATGGCCTGGGACAAGACGGCCTCGACCGGGATCTCGGGGACATCAGGCGTGATGACTTCGTTCATGCCCGTCGGTTCGCCCTCTTTTTTCTTGCCGCGCCTTGCCCGGGTCCGCTTTCGTTTGGGAGTGTCGCCAGGTGGATGCTGGCTTTGCCCAACAGCACTGGAGTCGACGACATGTTGTTGTTGCTGCTGCGTAGCTACCGCCAACTCTCCCATCGAGTGGAGTCCACTTTGGAGCAGCATAAGTTCTCTTTCGCTGGCTGCCGCACGCTCACGAAGGCTAATGTTGTCTCGCTTCAGCTCCTGATTTTCACGAGACAACAACTTCAGCTTTGTCTTCAGCTCCGCGTCGCCATCCTTTGCCGTCGCCCGGCCCGTCTCCATCTCGCTAACCTTAGCGAGGAGAGTCTCGACGGTTGCCCGGAGCTCCCTCAACTCGCTGCTGAGGCTTGCGATAGTCGGCTCCTGCTGCGGGACTTCGGCCACCTGCTGGACGACGGTTGAGTTGAGCTCGTCCTCGTCGCTCTCCTCTGAAATCTCCATATCACTGGCTAGCAGGGCCATCCGCTGCACCACCACCACCGGCCGAGTGGGCGTCGCAGTCGATGGCGCGACACTGCCTCCCTTTCGCTGCCGAGTCAACGGCAGCGCAACCGATGATGTCATCACTTTGTCCCCGTCGTCCTTCGGCGATGGCGCGGTAGCGTCGCAGGTGGACCGGAGCCTGACGGACCGACGCGTCGAAGGCTCCCCCGATGCCTGCTCCATTCCCCTACTGCAACCCTGAAAATCGCTGTGGGCAGTGGGTTAGGTTGCGGAGAGCCAGGGTGGAGTGTCTGGGAAGGGAAGGTGGGAAGGGGAAGGGGAGTGGAGGAAGGCCAAGTACCGGTGCGAAATAGAAACTCCAACAAATAAAAGGCCAAACCGATCTTTTTCCCCTTTCCAAATCTGAACTTATATCTCAGTTCTTCTCTGCGATCAGGTGCCGCCTGGTTGACAAATCCGCAAACCGCCAGCCGATACACTCGCCATAAAACTCAGAGTGCCGCCTGGTTGTGATAACCGGTGATCTCCACCAGCCGAGACACTTGATGAACTGAAGGCGCCGCCTGGTTGTGACGTTGAAAAGCTCAGCACCAGTGCCGCCGCCTGGTAACAGTGTTCGAAATCTCCGTGAGCCGAGACACCCGCCACGACCCGAAGCGCCGCCTGGTGGCAATGCTGGCAATCCGCTGGTACTGGTGGCGCCGCCTGGCGGCCAACCTCGGAACCAAGTTTAGCCGAGACACACTGAAATATTTCACCGGGATGATCGAACCTCGAAATTTTTCAGCCGAGACACATGAAACATTTCACTCTTAGCCGAGACACCTTGAAAAGTTTCACTGAAACATTTCAACCGGATGGTTGGTCCATGAAATATTTCAGCCGGGACACTTGAAACATTTCACCCCCAGCCGGGACACCTATCCGGGACACACTGCCGCCAACGGTCAATTAAAAATACCGGCCAATTTGGATAACCGGCCAATTTGAATTACCGACCGATTTGAATTAACGGCCACTTCAAACCAACGGCCACCGACTCCACCAACGGTCAATTTGAACGACCCGAAAATCCGGCACCAACGGTCCTTTTTTGAAAAACTGGATCAGATGACACGGAGCCCGATTCGGCTTAGGTGAAATCGCTCGGATCTTCGAGTCCGAATCCGGCTGGAAAATGGACGATCGAATCTTCACCTGCCAAAATTTTTGCACCGCGTGCTTTCACTTTATTTACACTTATTTTGCGCTGAATTCGTCTTTTTTCATACGGTTTTCTCTGACTTTCGTTTTAAAACACCATCTGTCATCTAAAAAACCACATCCGGCCAGGATCCGGACACTTTTTTAACCGAAAAACACGTAGTCCCAAATGGGGCTACGCCCCGGGCCGCTCTCCATACAAAATGTAAACAAACACTTTTCTTTCTTATTTTTCGTTGAAATCGATGATTTTAATGCGGTTTTCACTACTAATCTGTAGATTGGCACTAGTTTTAACGATTACAACAAACTTTCGTGGGTTCTTTAAACTTTTTACGCGAAATTTTTATGAAAAACACGGAGCGACGCTCAGCACGTGTTGACACTACAGCGTTTGACAGCTCACACAGGGATAACTGGCTTGTGGCCGCCAAGCGTTCATAGCGACGTGGCTTTTTGATCCTTCGATGTCGGCTCTTCCTATCATTGCGAAGCAAAATTCACAAAGCGTAGGATTGTTCACCCTTTCAAGGGAACGTGAGCTGGGTTTAGACCGTCGTGAGACAGGTTAGTTTTACCCTACTGGTGTGCAAGTACTATCTCAATGGAATTCCTGTGCAGTACGAGAGGAACCACAGGTACGGACCAATGGCTCAATACTAGTCCGAGCGGACTTTGGTATGACGCTACGTCCGTCGGATTATGCCTGAACGCCTCTAAGGTCGTAACCGAACCAGGCTGGTAGTATATGTATAGGAGTCGTTAGCTAGATGGCTAATAACATCACGAGACCGGATTGAGTCTTCTATAGACTCTTTCCATTTATTGGAAACCCTCAAACTGAGCCTATCGCGAGTGCGCTCGCCGAAGTACCTGAAGTGGGAAAAGGCGTTGTGCTTGCCGATCTTCCAAGAATAGTTTCGACTCCTAAGACCACCCGAAAACGACGGGTTTGCAGGCTGGGCGCTACGCATTGAAGAGAGATGTACATTTCGATCCTTTCAGGCGACCCATGCTTGGTGGTTGTGTGCGGTGTGCTCCCCCCGGGGGGCACATGCGGCATACCGTGTGTGGACTAGTTGGACCCACCCTTGCGGTGGACCGACCGGTCAGTGGTGTTTGCGGGTTAACACATGCGAGCGTTGCGGCCCAGAGGCCTTACCGCCTTTCACTGCGGGTTCGTCAAGAACTTGGAGATGGTCGCAACGCATCGGGTCCTCCCGGGGTACTTGGTGTTTGGATGCTGGCTTGGTGATTAAACACTTGATATTCCATCTTCGGATGAATTTCGGGTGTCACCTGTTGCCTAAGACCACTTGCATGTTTAGCTCGCCGTGGGGTAGCAAGCGTTGTGATCTAATGGCCTTACCGGGCAAACACTTTCGGTTCGTCAAGGACTTGGAGTGCCGGGACGGGTTGGCGGATCCATCACTCTGAGTATGCCGGGTTGATACTTGGGGTTGGTTTGGTTTTGGTGACCCAATACTAGATGTACCATCTCGGTGGTATGTCAGTATCACCTATACTCCAGACCACTTGCATGGTTAGCAAGCGTTGTGATCTAATGGCCCAACCGGGCAAACACTTTGGGTTCGCAAGGACTTAGAGTGCCGGGACGGGTTGGCGGATCCAACACTCTGGGTACCTCCGGGTACTTGGGGTTGGTTGAGGACTTGGTGAACAAACACTTGATATACACTCTCCGGATGTACTTCGGGTGTCACCTGTTGTCCGAGGCCACTTGCATGGTCGCAAGCGTTGTGATACAATGGTCCTACCGGGCAAACACTTTGGGTTCGCAAGGACTTGGAGTGCCGGGACGGGTTGGCGGATCCAACACTCTGGGTACCTCCGGGTACTTGGGGTTGGTTGAGGACTTGGTGAGCAAACACTTGATATACGTTCTTCGGATGTACTTCGGGTGTCACCTGTTGTCCGAGACCACTTGCATGGTCAACGGTTGAGGTGGTGATGGCGGGTCGGTGCTGTAGGGTGCCGGCCTGTTGGCTGCCTTGGCCGGGTTGGTTGGTTAACACTTGATTGAGCTTGCACCCGAGGGTAATGGCACTTGAAGGTGGGTACCGGCTGGCTGACCTGGTGTGATGGTTGGTTGGTGAACACTTGGCGGTACTTGCACTTGGCTGTGCTTGGACTTGAAGGTGGGATCCGGCTGGCCTAGGCCATTGGTGGTTGGTTGGTGGGTTAGCCCTTAGCTGGGCTGGCTGGCTGGCTGGCCATCGGTGGTGTGGTGTGGTGTGTTGGGCGGTTGGTGAACACTTGGCGGTACTAGCACTTGGCTGTGCTTGGACTTGAAGGTGGGATCCGGCTGGCCTAGGCCATTGGTGGTTGGTTGGTGGGTTAGCCCTTAGCTGGGCTGGCTGGCTGGCTGGCCATCGGTGGTGTGGTGTGGTGTGGTGTGTGGAGTCGAGCATCGCGCGCCGTTGCCTTCTTCGGAGTGTTGTGGGTACGCTAGTGCTTGCAGTGCAAAGAGGTTGGTGATGGAGTAACATTGCCTTCACCATGGAGTTGCGGGTACTTAGGTACTTGCAAGGAGATGGTGGTTTGGTGGTGTTGCGTGTGTGGTGTTCGATTAGAAAGATATAATTTCTAAGTCCGGATTAGTGCTGTCAGTGGGGCCGCCGCTAACAGGTCCTGCACGGCTACCGTGGGGCTTGACTTGGCGCTATTCCGGACTTGGGGCGATCACGATGTCCCCGTGCGGGACTTAGAAGATGGAAGAACACAAGTACCCTTATCCCATGACTTGTGAGTGATTGGCATACGTTACCACATGAAGAGAAAAATTGGCCCGGATCCATATTATATGAACAGAAAAATCGGCTAAGTCCCGGATCCATATTATATGAAGGGAAAAATCGGCTAAGTCCCGGATCCATATTATATGAAGAGAAAAATCGGCTAAGTCCAGGATCCATATTATATGAAGGGAAAAATCGGCTAAGTCCCGGATCCATATTATATGAAGAGAAAAATCGGCTAAGTCCAGGATCCATATTATATGAAGAGAAAAATCGGCTAAGTCCAGGATCCATATTATATGAAGAGAAAAATCGGCTAAGTCCAGGATCCATATTATATGAAGAGAAAAATCGGCTAAGTCCAGGATCCATATATAATAACCTTATAATCGGCTTAGTCCAGGATCCATATTACATGAAGAGAAAAATCGGCTAAGTCCAGGATCCATATATATTAACCTAATAATCGGCTAAGTCCAGGATCCATATAATATGAAGAGAAAAATCGGCTAAGTCCCAGATTGGGTCTGTCAGAAATACACTTCCAAGTTACCACACAAGCAAGCAAGATGGCCTAGTGACGGAACCATATAATATGAAGAGAAAAATCGGCTAAGTCCGAGATTGGGTCGGTCGGAAATACACTATCAAGTTACCACACAAGCAAGCAAGATGGCCTAATGATGGATCCATATAATATGAAGAGAAAAATCGGCTAAGTCCAAGATTGGGTCTGTCAGAAATACACTATCAAGTTACCACACAAGCAAGCAAGATGGCCTAGTGATGGATCCATATTATATGAAGAGAAAAATCGGCTAAGTCCGAGATTGGGTCGGTCGGAAATACACTATCAAGTTACCACACAAGCAAGCAAGATGGCCTAGTGATTGATCCATATAATATGAAAAGAAAAATCGGCTAAGTCCAAGATTGGGTCTGTCAGACATACACTTTCAAGTTACCACACAAGCAAGCAAGATGGCCTAGTGATTGATCCATATGATTTGAAGAGAAAAATCGGCTAAGTCCGAGATTGGGTCTGTCAGACATACACTACCAAGTTACCTTACAAGCAAGCAAGATGGCCTAATGATGGATCCATATGATATGAAGAGAAAAATCGGCTAAGTCCCAGATTGGGTCTGTCAGACATACACTTTCAAGTTACCACACAAGCAAGCAAGATGGCCTAGTGATTGATCCATATGATATGAAGAGAAAAATCGGCTAAGTCCGAGATTGGGTCTGTCAGACATACACTTCCAAGTTACCACACAAGCAAGCAAGTTACCACATGAAGAGAAAGCCGGCAAAGTCCGGGAATGTTACCACATGAACTGGAAAATGGGCAAAAACCTACCTTCACAGGCAACGTGAATAACTAAGGCTGTAGACATCGGATCGACAAGCCAAAGACTGATATGGAAAGGAAATGAGTAGTACTAGCTTTCCTGAGAGTTGCAGAGCTTAGACTGCATATGAACGAAAGTTATTAAGCGTCAAAGTCAGAGAAGTTACCCAAAGGAACACAAGTTCCAACTTAGAGCATGTATACCGCCTAGACGGTAAGAGGTACGGCCAGGCTGAGGAATAAGGAAATGTTGACCAACATGTTCCCTAACTATCCCCCGAAGACCGCAAAGCAATCCAACATCAACCAAGAAAGTTATAGCCCGATCAAGGAAACACCTACTTTGCACCGATATTGCACCAAATACATGTACCAAGCACCTTCGGTTGCATACCTGCAGGGGCTTACCATAGTAGGCCATGGAAGACCGATATACCGAACATAATCACTTTCTATCTCCTCGGGTGTTTGAGATAGCGCTTTGCGGTACAAGAACGAAAGTTAGACTATATCTTGGTGCATCTTTTTGCCCAAGATCACAAGACCCTATCTACCAAGGCAAGAAAGTTGTGTGGGGACAAAATGTCCAAAAGTGCCCAAAGTGGCACACTTGAACCATATATTCGAGAAAAACACAAGTGTGGGCCCGAGCTAGCAAGTTGAAATGTTCTGACCGTCAGTAGCCCTAGTTGAGGTGCACTTATCATTATATGAGGCCAACGTGCCAGCTAGTCTCTAAAGGGGCGATATGGGTGTTCCAAGGTTTGTACCCAATTGAGGAAAAAACAGGGTAAGGTACGGTGTACCGCGAATAACTCGGGCTATAGATGTCCGATCGATGAGTTTGGCATATGTATGGAAAGGTCTCGACGAGACCTAACTACCCTGAAAGTATGAAGGCAAAGACTTGAATGACCGGGAAGTTATTAAGTGCACAAGTGGTAAAGTTGCACCAAAGTCCATGTTACCCGAAGTGGTACATGAACACCCAATATTCGACCAAAACACAAGTTTAGAGACGAGCTAGCGAGCTACATTGTTCAGACCGTCAGTAGCCCGCATCAAGACACGCATTTAATTATACGGGGCCTAGCCGCTAGCTCGACTCGAAGTCGGTCATATGGTTGGTTGATGGTTTGGACCGACCACGTGGTGTACCAAGGTGATGTACCTTTCATGAATTAAAACTCTGGCTGTATGGCACTGAGCGACAAGCTATGGTGTGATTTGGAATAGTCTTGAGTGGGACTATTTAGGAAAAATGCGAACAAAAAATCACAAAGTCCTTGGGCGAAGCTATTAGCGAAACATAGAGCAAATTGGTACCAAAAACTATGGAAATGGGACTTGAGTCAAAAATAACCGCAAGTTGGAGAAGAGATAGCAAGCTTGCGTAGAACAATTATATTTGGTGCATGGTATCACCAACAAAAAAGTATATGGGGCCAAGGTGCTGGCTGGCCTCCAAAGTGGAGATATGGGCGATCCAAAGTTTGTACCCAAGTACGAACAAGTATGGAAAAAACAGGGTAAGGTACCAAGTACCATTAATAACTTCGGCTGTAGATGGCCGAGCGAGGCAAACGGCTCACCGTTGGAAAGGTCTTGGGGAGACCTATCTACCCTGAAAGTTTCATGAGGCTGAGTTGAAAGACCACGGAGATATTAGGTGATGATGGTCCAATTCGGACAGCCTAAGAAAAACATATGTAAGGATGCTGCGAGATGAATAGGATGCTGCATGGAGATGAATCTTGATCTTCTTCATCTCCCATCTTAATACAGCATCCCTACTTAAAGGCATCTTGGACATAGTCGATTTTTCATAAATTCATAGAAAATCATATGTTAGGATGCTGGGAGATGAATGGGATGCTGCATGGAGATGAATCTTGATCTCCTACATCTCTCATCTCAATACAGCATCCCTACTTAAAGCCATCTCGGACTTAGTCGATTTTTCATAAATTCATAGAAATTCATATGTTAGGATGCTGCGAGATGAATGGGATGCTGCATGGAGATGAATCTTGATCTCCTACATCTCTCATCTCAATACAGCATCCCTACTTAAAGGCATCTCGGACTTAGTCGATTTTTCATAAATTCATAGAAATTCATATGTTAGGATGCTGGGAGATGAATGGGATGCTGCATGGAGATGAATCTTGATCTCCTACATCTCCCATCTTAATACAGCATCCCTACTTAAAGCCATCTCGGACTTAGTCGATTTTTCATAAATTCATATAAATTCATATGTTAGGATGCTGGGAGATTAATGGGATGCTGCATGGAGATGCATCTTGATCTCCTACATCTCCCATCTTAATACAGCATCCCTACTTAAAGCCATCTCGGACTTAGTCGATTTTTCATAAATTCTAAGAAATTCATATGTTAGGATGCTGGGAGATGAATGGGATGCTGCATGGAGATGAATCTTGATCTTCTTCATCTCCCATCTTAATACAGCATCCCTACTTAAATGCATCTCGGACTTAGTCGATTTTTCATAAATTCTAAGAAAAACATATGTTAGGATGCTGCGAGATGAATGGGATGCTGCATGGAGATGAATCTTGATCTTCTTCATCTCCCATCTTAATACAGCATCCCTACTTAAAGGCATCGCGGACTTAGTCGATTTTTCATAAATTCATAGAAATTCATATGTTAGGATGCTGGGAGATGAATGGGATGCTGCATGGAGATGAATCTTGATCTCCTACATCTCCCATCTCAATACAGCATCCCTACTTAAAGGCATCTCGGACTTAGTCGATTTTTCATAAATTCATAGAAATTCATATGTTAGGATGCTGGGAGATGAATGGGATGCTGCATGGAGATGAATCTTGATCTTCTTCATCTCCCATCTTAATACAGCATCCCTACTTAAAGGCATCTCGGACTTAGTCGATTTTTCATAAATTCATAGAAATTCATATGTTAGGATGCTGCGAGATGAATGGGATGCTGCATGGAGATGCATCTTGATCTCCTACATCTCCCATCTTAATACAGCATCCCTACTTAAAGCCATCTCGGACTAAGTCGATTTTTCATAAATTCTAAGAAAAACATATGTTAGGATGCTGCGAGATGAATGGGATGCTGCATGGAGATGAATCTTGATCTTCTCCATCTCCCATCTCAATACAGCATCCCTACTTAAAGCCATCTCGGACTTAGTCGATTTTTCATAAATTCATAGAAATTCATATGTTAGGATGCTGCGAGATGAATGGGATGCTGCATGGAGATGCATCTTGATCTCCTACATCTCCCATCTTAATACAGCATCCCTACTTAAATGCATCTCGGACTTAGTCGATTTTTCATAAATTCTAAGAAAAACATATGTTAGGATGCTGCGAGATGAATGGGATGCTGCATGGAGATGCATCTTGATCTCCTACATCTCCCATCTTAATACAGCATCCCTACTTAAAGCCATCTCGGACTAAGTCGATTTTTCATAAATTCTAAGAAAAACATATGTTAGGATGCTGGGAGATGAATGGGATGCTGCATGGAGATGAATCTTGATCTCCTACATCTCCCATCTCAATACAGCATCCCTACTTAAAGGCATCTCGGACTTAGTCGATTTTTCATAAATTCTAAAAAAAAACATATGTTAGGATGCTGGGAGATGAATGGGATGCTGCATGGAGATGAATCTTGATCTTCTTCATCTCCCATCTTAATACAGCATCCTTACTTAAAGGCATCTCGGACTTAGTCGATTTTTCATAAATTCTAAGAAATTCATATGTTAGGATGCTGCGAGATGAATGGGATGCTGCATGGAGATGAATCTTGATCTCCTACATCTCCCATCTCAATACAGCATCCCTACTTAAAGGCATCTCGGACTTAGTCGATTTTTCATAAATTCTAAGAAAAACATATGTAAGGATGTTGCGAGATGAATGGGATGCTGCATGGAGATGAATCTTGATCTTCTTCATCTCCCATCTTAATACAGCATCCCTACTTAAAGGCATCTTGGACATAGTCGATTTTTCATAAATTCTAAGAAAAACATATGTTAGGATGCTGGGAGATGAATGGGATGCTGCATGGAGATAAATCTTGATCTTCTTCATCTCCCATCTTAATACAGCATCCCTACCTAAAGGCATCTCGGACTTAGTCGATTTTTCATAAATTCTAAGAAATTCATATGTTAGGATGCTGCGAGATGTATGGGATGCTGCATGGAGATGGTTCTTGATCTTCTTCATCTCCCATCTCATTACAGCATCCCTACTTAAAGACATCTCGGACTTAGTCGATTTTTCATAAATTCTAAGAAAAACATATGTTAGGATGCTGGGAGATAAATGGGATGCTGCATGGAGATGAATCTTGATCTTCTTCATCTCCCATCTTAATACAGCATCCCTACTTAAAGGCATCTCGGACTTAGTCAATTTTTCATAAGTTCTAAGAAAAACATATGTTAGGATGCTGCGAGAGGAATGGGATGCTGCATGGAGATGAATCTTGATCTTCTTCATCTCCCATCTTAATACAGCATCCCTACTTAAAGGCATCTTGGACTTAGTCGATTTTTCATAAATTCTAAGAAAAACATATGTTAGGATGCTGCGAGATGAATGGGATGCTGCATGAAGATGAATCTTGATCTTCTTCATCTCCCATCTTAATACAGCATCCCTAATTAAAGGCATCTCGGACTTAGTCGATTTTTCATAAATTCTAAGAAATTCATATGTTAGGATGCTGCGAGATGAATGGGATGCTGCATGGAGATGAATCTTGATCTTCTTCATCTCCCCTCTCAATACAGCATCCCTACTTAAAGGCATCTCGGACTTAGTCGATTTTTCATAAATTCTAAGAAATTCATATGTTAGGATGCTGGGAGATGAATGGGATGCTGCATGGAGATGAATCTTGATCTCCTACATCTCCCATCTCAATACAGCATCCCTACTTAAAGGCATCTCGGACTTAGTCGATTTTTCATAAATTCTAAGAAATTCATATGTTAGGATGCTGCGAGATGAATGAGATGCTGCATGGAGATGAATCTTGATCTCCTACATCTCCCATCTCAATACAGCATCCCTACTTAAAGCCATCTCGGACTTAGTCGATTTTTCATAAATTCATAGAAATTCATATGTTAGGATGCTGCGAGATGAATGGGATGCTGCATGGAGATAAATCTTGATCTCCTACATCTCCCATCTCAATATAGCATCCCTACTTAAAGCCATCTCGGACTTAGTCGATTTTTCATAAATTCATAGAAATTCATATGTTAGGATGCTGCGAGATGAATGGGATGCTGCATGGAGATGAACCTTGATCTCCTACATCTCTTATCTCAATACAGCATCCCTACTTAAAGGCATCTTGGACTTAGTCGATTTTTCATAAATTCTAAGAAAAACATACGTTAGGATGCTGCGAGATGAATGGGATGCTGCATGGAGATAAATATTGATCTATTACATCTCCCATCTCAATACAGCATCCCTACTTAAAGCCATCTCGGACTTAGTCGATTTTTCATAAATTCATAGAAATTCATATGTCAGGATGCTGCGAGATGAATGGGAAGCTGCATGGAGATAAATCTTGATCTCCTACATCTCCCATCTCAATATAGCATCCCTACTTAAAGCCATCTCGGACTTAGTCGATTTTTCATAAATTCATAGAAATTCATATGTTAGGATGCTGCGAGATGAATGGGATGCTGCATGGAGATGAATCTTGATCTCCTACATCTCCCATCTCAATACAGCTTCCCTACTTAAAGGCATCTCGGACTAAGTCGATTTTTCATAAATTCATAGAAATTCATATGTAAGGATGCTGCGAGATGAATGGGATGCTGCATGGAGATGAATCTTGATCTTTTACATCTCCCATCTCAATACAGCATCCCTACTTAAAGGCATCTCGGACTTAGTCGATTTTTCATAAATTCTAAGAAATTCATATGTTAGGATGCTGCGAGATGAATGGGATGCTGCATGGAGATGAATCTTGATCTTCTTCAACTCCCATCTCAATACAGCATCCCTACTTAAATGCATCTCGGACTTAGTCGATTTTTCATAAATTCTAAGAAAAACATATGTTAGGATGCTGCGAGATGAATGGGATGCTGCATGGAGATGAATCTTGATCTTCTTCATCTCCCATCTCAATACAGCATCCCTACTTCATGGCATCTCGGACTTAGTCGATTTTTCATAACTTTTAAGAAAAACATATGTTAGGATGCTGGGAGATGAATGGGATGCTGCATGGAGATGAATCTTGATCTTCTTCATCTCCCATCTCAATACAGCATCCCTACTTAAATGCATCTCGGACTTAGTCGATTTTTCATAACTTCTAAGTAAAACATATGTTAGGATGCTGCGAGATGAATGGGATGCTGCATGGAGATGAATCTTGATCTTCTTCATCTCCCATCTTGATACAGCATCCCTACTTTAAGGCATCTTGGACTTAGTCAATTTTTCATAAATTCTAAGAAAAACATATGTTAGGGTGCTGCGAGATGAATGGGATGCTGCATGGAGATGATTCTTGATCTTCTTTATCTCCCATCTTAATACAGCATCCCTACTTAAAGGCATCTCGGACTTAGTCGATTTTTCATAAATTCTAAGAAAAACATATGTTAGGATGCTGCGAGATGAATGGGATGCTGCATGGAGATGAATCTTGATCTTCTTCATCTCCCATCTTAATACAGCATGCCTACTTAAAGGCATCTCGGACTTAGTCTATTTTTCATAAATTCATAGAAATTCATATGTTAGGATGCTGGGAGATGAATGGGATGCTGCATGGAGATGAATCTTGATCTTCTTCATCTCCCATCTTAATACAGCATCCCTACTTAAAGGCATCTCGGACTTAGTCAATTTTTCATAAATTCTAAGAAATTCATATATTAGGATGCTGCGAGATGAATGGGATGCTGCATTGAGATGAATCTTGATCTTCTTCATCTCCCATCTTAATACAGCATCCCTACTTAAAGGCATCTCGGACTTAGTCGATTTTTCATAAATTATTAGAAATTCATATGTTAGGATGCTGCGAGATGAATGGGATGCTGCATGGTGATGAATCTTGATCTTCTCCATCTCCCATCTTAATACAGCATCCCTTCTTAAAGGCATCTCGGACTTAGTCGATTTTTCATAAATTCTAAGAAAAACATATGTTAGGATGCTGCGAGATGAATGGGATGCTGCATGGAGATGAATCTTGATCTTCTTCATCTCCCATCTTAATACAGCATCCCTACTTAAAGGCATCTCGGACTTAGTCGATTTTTCATAAATTCTAAGAAAAACATATGTTAGGATGCTGCGAGATGAATGGGATGCTGCATGGAGATGAATCTTTATCTTCTCCATCTCCCATCTTAATACAGCATCCCTACTTAAAGGCATCTCGGACTTAGTCGATTTTTCATAAATTCTAAGAAAACAATATGTTAGGATGCTGCGAGATGAATGGGATGCTGCATGGAGATGAATCTTGATCTTCTCCATCTCCCATCTTAATACAGCATCCCTACTTAATGGCATCTCGGACTTAGTCGATTTTTCATAAATTCTAAGAAAACAATATGTTAGGATGCTGCGAGATGAATGGGATGCTGCATGGAGATGAATCTTGATCTCCTACATCTCCCATCTTAATACAGCATCCCTACTTAAAGGCATCTCGGACTTAGTCGATTTTTCATAAAATCTAAGAAAAACATATGTTAGGATGCTGCGAGATGAATGGGATGCTGCATGGAGATGAATCTTGATCTTATTCATCTCCCATCTTGATACAGCATCCCTACTTTAAGGAATCTTGGACTTAGTCGATTTTTCATAAATTCTAAGAAAAACATATGTTAGGATGCTGCGAGATGAATTAGATGCTGCATGGAGATGAATCTTGATCTTCTTCATCTCCCATCTTGATACAGCATCCCTACTTTAAGGCATCTTGGACTTAGTCGATTTTTCATAAATTCCAAGAAAAACATATGTTAGGATGCTGCGAGATGAATGGGATGCTGCATTGAGATGAATCTTGATCTTCTTCATCTCCCATCTTAATTCAGCATCCCTACTTAAAGGCATCTCGGACTTAGTCGATTTTTCATGAATTCATAGAAATTGATATGTTAGGAAGCTGCGAGATGAATGAGATGCTGCATGGAGATGAATCTTGATCTTATTCATCTCCCTCCTCAATACAGCATCCCTACTTAAAGGCATCTCGGACTTAGTCGATTTTTCATAAATTCATAGAAATTCATATGCTAGGATGCTGGGAGATGAATGGGATGCTGCATAGAGATGAATCTTGATCTTCTTCATCTCCCATCTTAATACAGCATCCCTACTTAAGGGCATCTCGGACTTTGTCGATTTTTCATAAATTCTAAGAAAAACATATGTTAGGATGCTGCGAGATGAATGGGATGTTGCATGGAGATGTATCTTGATCTCCTACATCTCCCATCTCAATACAGCATCCCTACTTAAAGGCATCTCGGACTTAGTCGATTTTTCATAAATTCTAAGAAATTCATATGTTAGGATGCTGCGAGATGAATGGGATGCTGCATGGAGATGAATCTTGATCTCCTACATCTCTGATCTCAATACAGCATCCCTACTTAAAGGCATCTCGGACTTAGTCGATTTTTCATAAATTCATAGAAATTCATATGTTAGGATGCTGCGAGATGAATTGGATGCTGCATGGAGATGAATCTTGATCTTCTACATCTCCCATCTTAATACAGCATCCCTACTTAAAGGCTCCTCGGACTTAGTCGATTTTTCATAAATTCTAAAAAAAAACATATGTCAGGATGCTGCGAGATGAATGAGATGCTGCATGGAGATGAATCTTGATCTTCTTAATCTCTCATTTCTTTACAGCATCCCTACTTAAAGGCATCTCGGACTTAGTCGATTTTTCATAAATTCTAAGAAAAACATATGTTAGGATGCTGCGAGATGAATATGATGCTGCATGGAGATGAATCTTGATCTTCTACATCTCCCATCTCAATAAAGCATCCCTACTTAAAGGCATCTCGGACTTAGTCGATTTTTCATAAATTCTGAGAAAAACATATGTTAGGATGCTGCGAGATGAAGGGGATGCTGCATGGAGATGAATCTTGATCTTCTTCATCTCCCATCTCAATACAGCATCCCTACTTAAAGGCATCTCGGACTTAGTCGATTTTTCATAAATTCTAAGAAAAACATATGTAAGGATGCTGCGAGATGAATGGGATGCTGCATGGAGATGGATCTTGATCTTCTAGATCTCCCATCTCAATACAGCATCCCTACTTAAAGGCATCTCGGACTAAATCGATTTTTCATAAATTCATAGAAATTCATATGTTAGGATGCTGGGAGATGAATGGGATGCTGCATGGAGATGAATCTTGATCTTCTTCATCTCCCATCTCAATACAGCATCCCTACTTAAAGGCATCTCGGACTTAGTCGATTTTTCATAAATTCATAGAAATTCATATATTAGGATGCTGGGAGATGAATGGGATGCTGCATGGAGATGAATCTTGATCTTCTTCATCTCCCATCTCAATACAGCATCCCTACTTAAAGGCATCTCGGACTTAGTCGATTTTTCATAAATTCTAAGAAAAACATATGTTAGGATACTGAGAGATGAATGGGATGCTGCATGGAGATGAATCTTGATCTTCTTCATCTCCCATCTCAATACAGCATCCCTACTTAAAGGCATCTCGGACTTAGTCGATTTTTCATAAATTCATAGAAATTCATATGTTAGGATGCTGCGAGATAAATGGGATGCTGCATGGAGATGAATCTTGATCTCCTACATCTCCCATATCAATACAGCATCCCTACTTAAAGGCATCTCGGACTTAGTCGATTTTTCATAAATTCATAGAAATTCATATGTTAGGATTCTGCGAGATGAATGGGATGCTGCATGGAGATGAATCTTGATCTTCTTCATCTCCCATCTTAATACAGCATCCCTACTTAAAGGCATCTCGGACTTAGTCGGTTTTTCATAAATTCTAAGAAATTCATATGTTAGGATGCTGCGAGATGAATGGGATGCTGCATGGAGATGAATCTTGATCTTCATCATCTCCCATCTCAATACAGCATCCAAACTTAAAGGCATCTCGGACTTAGTCCATTTTTCATAAATTCTAAGAAAAACATATGTTAGGATGCTGCGAGATGAATGGAATGCTGCATGGAGATGAATCTTGATCTTCTTCAACTCCCATCTTAATACCGCATCCCTGCTTAAAGGCATCTCGGACTTAGTCGATTTTTCATAAATTCTAAGAAAAACATATGTTAGGATGCTGCGAGATGAATGGGATGCTGCATGGAGATGAATCTTGATATTCTTCATCTCCCATCTTAATACAGCATCCCTGCTTAAAGGCATCTCGGACAAAGTCGATTTTTCATAAATTCTAAGAAAAACATATGTTAGGATGCTGCGAGATGAATCGGATGCTGCATTGAGATGAACCTTGATCTTCTTCATCTCCCATCTTAATACAGCATCCCTACTTAAAGGCATCTCGGACTTAGTCGATTTTTCATAAATTCTAAAAAAACATATGTTAGGATGCTGCGAGATGAATGGGATGCTGCATGGAGATGAATCTTGATATTCTTCATCTCCCATCTTAATACAGCATCCCTACTTAACGGCATCTCGGACTTAGTCGATTTTTCATAAATTCTAAGAAAAACATATGTTAGGATGCTGCGAGATGAATGGGATGCTGCATGGAGATGAATCTTGATCTTCTTCATCTCCCATCTTAATACAGCATCCCTAATTAAATGCATCTCGGACTTAGTCGATTTTTCATAAATTCTAAGAAAAACATATGTTAGGATGCTGCGAGATGAATGGGATGCTGCATGGAGATGAATCTTGATCTTCTTCATCTCCCATCTTAATACAGCATCCCTACTTAAAGGCATCTCGGACTTAGTCGATTTTTCATAAATTCTAAGAAATTCATATGTAAGGATGCTGGGAGATGAATGGGATGCTGCGTGGAGATGAATCTTGATCTCCTACAACTCCCATCTTAATACAGCATCCCTACTTAAAGCCATCTCGGACTTAGTCGATTTTTCAGAAATTCTAAGAAATTCATATGTTAGGATGCTGGGAGATGAATGAGATGCTGCATGGAGATGAATCTTGATCTCCTACATCTCCCATCTCAATACAGCATCCCTACTTAAAGGCATCTCGGACTTAGTCGATTTTTCATAAATTCATAGAAATTCATATGTTAGGATGCTGGGAGATGAATGGGATGCTGCATGGAGATGAATCTTGATCTTCTTCATCTCCCATCTTAATACAGCATCCCTACTTAAAGGCATCTCGGACGTAGTCGATTTTTCATAAATTCATAGAAATTCATATGTTAGGATGCTGGGAGATGAATGGGATGCTGCATGGAGATGAATCTTGATCTTCTTCATCTCCCATCTTAATACAGCATCCCTACTTAAAGGCATCTCGGACTTAGTCGATTTTTCATAAATTCTAAGAAATTCATATGTTAGGATGCTGGGAGATGAATGGGATGCTGCATGGAGATGAATCTTGATCTCCTACATCTCCCATCTCAATACAGCATCCCTACTTAAAGGCATCTCGGACTTAGTCGATTTTTCATAAATTCATAGAAATTCATATGTTAGGATGCTGCGAGTTGAATGGGATGCTGCATGGAGATGAATCTTGATCTCCTACATCTCTCATCTCAATACAGCATCCCTACTTAAAGGCATCTCGGACTTAGTCGATTTTTCATAAATTCATAGAAATTCATATGTTAGGATGCTGCGAGATGAATGGGATGCTGCATGGAGATGAATCTTGATCTCCTACATCTCCCATCTCAATACAGCATCCCTACTTAAAGCCATCTCGGACTTAGTCGATTTTTCATAAATTCATAAAAAAACATATGTTAGGATGCTGGGAGATGAATGGGATGCTGCATGGAGATGAATCTTGATCTTCATCATCTCCCATCTTAATACAGCATCCCTACTTAAAGGCATCTCGGACTTAGTCGATTTTTCATAAATTCTAAGAAAAACATATGTTAGGATGCTGGGAGATGAATGGGATGCTGCATGGAGATGAATCTTGATCTCCTACATCTCCCATCTCAATACAGCATCCCTACTTAAAGGCATCTCGGACTTAGTCGATTCCAATACTAGAACTATCTCGGACTTAGTCGATTTTTCATAAATTCATAGAAAAACATATGTTAGGATGCTGCGAGATGAATGGGATGCTGCATGGAGATGAATCTTGATCTCCTACATCTCTCATCTCAATACAGCATCCCTACTTAAAGCCATCTCGGACTTAGTCGATTTTTCATAAATTCTCAGAAATTCATATGTTAGGATGCTGGGAGATGAAAGGGATGCTGCATGGAGATGAAACTTGATCTCCTACATCTCCCATCTCAATACAGCATCCCTACTTAAAGGCATCTCGGACTTAGTCGATTTTTCATAAATTCTAAGAAAAGCATATGTTAGGATGCTGCGAGATGAATGGGATGCTGCATGGAGATAAATTTTGATCTTCTTCATCTCCCATCTTAATACAGCATCCCTACTTAAACGCATCTCGGACTTAGTCGATTTTTAATAAATTCTAAGAAAATCATATGTTAGGATGCTGCGAGGAGAATGGGATGCTGCATTGAGATGATTCTTGATCTTCTTCATCTCTCATCTCAATACAGCATCCTTTCTTAAAGGCATCTCGGACTTAGTCGATTTTTCATAAATTCTAAGAAAAACATATGTTAGGATGCTGGGAGATGAATGGGATGCTGCATGGAGATGAATCTTGATCTCCTACATCTCTCATCTCAATACAGCATCCCTACTTAAAGGCATCTCGGACTTAGTCGATTTTTCATAAATTCTAAGAAATTCATATGTTAGGATGCTGCGATATGAATGGGATGCTGCATGGAGATGAATCTTGATCTTCTTCATCTCCCATCTTAATACAGCATCCCTATTTGAAGGCATCTCGGACTTAGTCGATTTTTCATAAATTCTAAGAAAAACATATGGTAGGATGCTGGGAGATGAATGGGATGCTGCATGGAGATGAATCTTGATCTTCTTCATCTCCCATCTTAATACAGCATCCCTACTTAAAGGCATCTCGGACTTAGTCAATTTTTCATAAATTCTAAAAAAACATATGTTAGGATGCTGGGAGATGAATGGGATGCTGCATGGAGATGAATCTTGATCTTCTTCATCTCCCATCTCAATACAGCATCCCTACTTAAAGGCATCTCGGACTTAGTCGATTTTTCATAAATTCATAGAAAAACATATGTTAGGATGCAGGGAGATGAATGGGATGCTGCATGGAGATGAATCTTGATCTTCTTCATCTCCCATCTTAATACAGCATCCCTACTTAAAGGCATCTCGGACTTAGTCGATTTTTCATAAATTCATAGAAATTCATATGTTAGGATGCTGCGAGATGAATGGGATGCTGCATGGAGATGAATCTTGATCTCCTACATCTCCCATCTCAAAACAACATCCCTACTAAAAGGCATCTCGGACTTAGTCGATTTTTCATAAATTCTAAGAAAAACATATGTAAGGATGCTGCGAGATGAATGGGATGCTGCATGGAGATGGATCTTGATCTCCTACATCTCCCATCTTAATACAGCATCCCTACTTAAACGCATCTCGGACTTAGTCGATTTTTAATAAATTCTAAGAAAATCATATGTTAGGATGCTGCGAGATGAATGGGATGCTGCATGGAGATGAATCTTGATCTCCTACATCTCCCATCTCAAAACAGCATCCCTACTTAAAGGTATCTCGGACTTAGTCGATTTTTCATAAATTCATAGAAATTCATATGTAAGGATGCTGCGAGATGAATGGGATGCTGCATGGAGATGAACCTTGATCTCCTACATCTCCCATCTTAATACAGCATCCCTACTTAAAGGCATCTCGGACTTAGTCGATTTTTCATATATGCTAAGAAAAACATATGTTAGGATGCTGCGAGATGAATGGGATGCTGCATGGAGATGAATCTTGATCTTCTTCATCTCTCATCTCAATACAGCATCCCTACTTAAAGGCATCTCGGACTTAGTCGATTTTTCATAAATTCTAAGAAATTCATATGTTAGGATGCTGGGAGATGAATGGGATGCTGCATGGAGATGAATCTTGATCTTCTTAATCTCCTATCTGAATACAGCATCCCTACTTAAAGGCATCTCGGACTTAGTCGATTTTTCATAAATTCTAAGAAAAACATATGTTAGGATGCTGCGAGATGAATGGGATGCTGCATGACGATGAATCTTGATCTTCTCCATCTCCAATCTTAATACAGCATCCCTACTTAAAGGCATCTCGGACTTAGTCGATTTTTCATAAATTCTAAGAAAAACATTTGTTAGGATGCTGCGAGATGAATGGGATGCTGCATGGAGATGAATCTTGATCTTCTTCATCTCCCATCTTAATACAGCATCCCTACTAAAAGGCATATCGGACTTAGTCGATTTTTCATAAATTCTAAGAAAAACATATGTAAGGATGCTGCGAGATGAATGGGATGCTGCATGACGATGAATCTTGATCTTCTTCATCTCCCATCTTAATACAGCATCCCTACTTAGAGGCATCTCGGACTTAGTCGATTTTTCATAAATTCTAAGAAAAACATATGTTAGGATGCTGCGAGATGAATGGGATGCTGCATGGAGATGAATCTTGATCTTCTTCATCTCCCATCTCAATACAGCATCCCATTCATCTCGCAGCATCCTAACATATGTTTTTCTTAGAATTTATGAAAAATCGACTAAGTCCGAGATGCCTTTAAGTAGGGATGCTGTATTGAGATGGGAGATGAAGAAGATAAAGATTCATCTCCATGCAGCATCCCATTCATCTCGCAGCATCCTAACATATGAATTTCTTAGAATTTATGAAAAATCGACTAAGTCCGAGATGCCTTTAAGTAGGGATACTGTATTGAGATGGGAGATGTAGGAGATCAAGATTCATCTCCATGCAGCATCCCATTCATCTCCCAGCATCCTAACATATGTTTTTCTTAGAATTTATGAAAAATCGACTAAGTCCGAGATGCCTTTAAGTTGGGATGCTGTATTGAGATGGGAGATGTTGGAGATCAAGATTCATCTCCATGCAGCATCCCATTCATCTCCCAGCATCCTAACATATGAATTTCTAAGAATTTATGAAAAATCGACTAAGTCCGAGATGCTTTTAAGTAGGGATGCTGTATTAAGATGGGAGATGAAGAAGATCAAGATTCATCTCCATGCAGCATCCCATTCATCTCTCAGCATCCTAACATATGTTTTTCTTAGAATTTATGAAAAATCGACTAAGTCCGAGATGCCTTTAAGTAGGGATACTGTATTGAGATGGGAGATGTAGGAGATCAAGATTCATCTCCATGCAGCATCCCATTCATCTCCCAGCATCCTTACTTATGAATTTCTTAGAATTTATGAAAAATCGACTAAGTCCGAGATGCCTTTAAGTAGGGATGCTGTATTGAGATGGGAGATGTAGGAGATCAAGATTCATCTCCATGCAGCATCCCATTCATCTCGCAGCATCCTAACATATGAATTTCTATGAATTTATGAAAAATCGACTAAGTCCGAGATGCCTTTAAGTAGGGATGCTGTTTTGAGATGGGAGATGTAGGAGATCAAGATTCATCTCCATGCAGCATCCCATTCATCTCCCAGCATCCTTACATATGAATTTCTTAGAATTTATGAAAAATCGACTAAGTCCGAGATGGCTTTAAGTAGGGATGCTGTATTGAGATGGGAGATGTAGGAGATCAAGATTCATCTCCATGCAGCATCCCATTCATCTCGCAGCATCCTAACATATGAATTTCTATGAATTTATGAAAAATCGACTAAGTCCGAGATGCCTTTAAGTAGGGTTGCTGTTTTGAGATGGGAGATGTAGGAGATCAAGATTCATCTCCATGCAGCATCCCATTCATCTCCCAGCATCATAACATATGAATTTCTTAGAATTTATGAAAAATCGACTAAGTCCGAGATGGCTTTAAGTAGGGATGCTGTATTGAGATGGGAGATGTAGGAGATCAAGATTCATCTCCATGCAGCATCCCATTCATCTCCTTGCATCCTAATATATGAATTTCTATGAATTTATGAAAAATCGACTAAGTCCGAGATGCCTTTAAGTAGGGATGCTGTATTGGTATTGGAGATGTAGGAGATCAAGATTCATCTCCATGCAGCATCCCATTCATCTCGCAGCATCCTTACATATGTTTTTCTTAGAATTTATGAAAAATCAACTAAGTCCGAGATGCCTTTAAGTAGGGATGCTGTTTTAAGATGGAAGATGAAGAAGATCAAGATTCATCTCCATGCAGCATCCGATTCATCTCGCAGCATCCTAACATATGAATTTCTTAGAATTTATGAAAAATCGACTAAGTCCGAGATGCCTTTAAGTAGGGATGCTGTATTAAGATGGGAGATGAAGAAGATCAAGATTCATCTCCATGCAGCATTCCATTCATCTCGCAGCATCCTAACATATGTTTTTCTTAGAATTTATGAAAAATGGACTAAGTCCGAGATGCCTTTAAGTTTGGATGCTGTATTGAGATGGGAGATGATGAAGATCAAGATTCATCTCCATGCAGCATCCCATTCATCTCGCAGCATCCTAACATATGAATTTCTTAGAATTTATGAAAAACCGACTAAGTCCGAGATGCCTTTAAGTAGGGATGCTGTATTAAGATGGGAGATGAAGAAGATCAAGATTCATCTCCATGCAGCATCCCATTCATCTCGCAGAATCCTAACATATGAATTTCTATGAATTTATGAAAAATCGACTAAGTCCGAGATGCCTTTAAGTAGGGATGCTGTATTGATATGGGAGATGTAGGAGATCAAGATTCATCTCCATGCAGCATCCCATTTATCTCGCAGCATCCTAACATATGAATTTCTATGAATTTATGAAAAATCGACTAAGTCCGAGATGCCTTTAAGTAGGGATGCTGTATTGAGATGGGAGATGAAGAAGATCAAGATTCATCTCCATGCAGCATCCCATTCATCTCTCAGTATCCTAACATATGTTTTTCTTAGAATTTATGAAAAATCGACTAAGTCCGAGATGCCTTTAAGTAGGGATGCTGTATTGAGATGGGAGATGAAGAAGATCAAGATTCATCTCCATGCAGCATCCCATTCATCTCCCAGCATCCTAATATATGAATTTCTATGAATTTATGAAAAATCGACTAAGTCCGAGATGCCTTTAAGTAGGGATGCTGTATTGAGATGGGAGATGAAGAAGATCAAGATTCATCTCCATGCAGCATCCCATTCATCTCCCAGCATCCTAACATATGAATTTCTATGAATTTATGAAAAATCGATTTAGTCCGAGATGCCTTTAAGTAGGGATGCTGTATTGAGATGGGAGATCTAGAAGATCAAGATCCATCTCCATGCAGCATCCCATTCATCTCGCAGCATCCTTACATATGTTTTTCTTAGAATTTATGAAAAATCGACTAAGTCCGAGATGCCTTTAAGTAGGGATGCTGTATTGAGATGGGAGATGAAGAAGATCAAGATTCATCTCCATGCAGCATCCCCTTCATCTCGCAGCATCCTAACATATGTTTTTCTCAGAATTTATGAAAAATCGACTAAGTCCGAGATGCCTTTAAGTAGGGATGCTTTATTGAGATGGGAGATGTAGAAGATCAAGATTCATCTCCATGCAGCATCATATTCATCTCGCAGCATCCTAACATATGTTTTTCTTAGAATTTATGAAAAATCGACTAAGTCCGAGATGCCTTTAAGTAGGGATGCTGTAAAGAAATGAGAGATTAAGAAGATCAAGATTCATCTCCATGCAGCATCTCATTCATCTCGCAGCATCCTGACATATGTTTTTTTTTAGAATTTATGAAAAATCGACTAAGTCCGAGGAGCCTTTAAGTAGGGATGCTGTATTAAGATGGGAGATGTAGAAGATCAAGATTCATCTCCATGCAGCATCCAATTCATCTCGCAGCATCCTAACATATGAATTTCTATGAATTTATGAAAAATCGACTAAGTCCGAGATGCCTTTAAGTAGGGATGCTGTATTGAGATCAGAGATGTAGGAGATCAAGATTCATCTCCATGCAGCATCCCATTCATCTCGCAGCATCCTAACATATGAATTTCTTAGAATTTATGAAAAATCGACTAAGTCCGAGATGCCTTTAAGTAGGGATGCTGTATTGAGATGGGAGATGTAGGAGATCAAGATACATCTCCATGCAACATCCCATTCATCTCGCAGCATCCTAACATATGTTTTTCTTAGAATTTATGAAAAATCGACAAAGTCCGAGATGCCCTTAAGTAGGGATGCTGTATTAAGATGGGAGATGAAGAAGATCAAGATTCATCTCTATGCAGCATCCCATTCATCTCCCAGCATCCTAGCATATGAATTTCTATGAATTTATGAAAAATCGACTAAGTCCGAGATGCCTTTAAGTAGGGATGCTGTATTGAGGAGGGAGATGAATAAGATCAAGATTCATCTCCATGCAGCATCTCATTCATCTCGCAGCTTCCTAACATATCAATTTCTATGAATTCATGAAAAATCGACTAAGTCCGAGATGCCTTTAAGTAGGGATGCTGAATTAAGATGGGAGATGAAGAAGATCAAGATTCATCTCAATGCAGCATCCCATTCATCTCGCAGCATCCTAACATATGTTTTTCTTGGAATTTATGAAAAATCGACTAAGTCCAAGATGCCTTAAAGTAGGGATGCTGTATCAAGATGGGAGATGAAGAAGATCAAGATTCATCTCCATGCAGCATCTAATTCATCTCGCAGCATCCTAACATATGTTTTTCTTAGAATTTATGAAAAATCGACTAAGTCCAAGATTCCTTAAAGTAGGGATGCTGTATCAAGATGGGAGATGAATAAGATCAAGATTCATCTCCATGCAGCATCCCATTCATCTCGCAGCATCCTAACATATGTTTTTCTTAGATTTTATGAAAAATCGACTAAGTCCGAGATGCCTTTAAGTAGGGATGCTGTATTAAGATGGGAGATGTAGGAGATCAAGATTCATCTCCATGCAGCATCCCATTCATCTCGCAGCATCCTAACATATTGTTTTCTTAGAATTTATGAAAAATCGACTAAGTCCGAGATGCCATTAAGTAGGGATGCTGTATTAAGATGGGAGATGGAGAAGATCAAGATTCATCTCCATGCAGCATCCCATTCATCTCGCAGCATCCTAACATATTGTTTTCTTAGAATTTATGAAAAATCGACTAAGTCCGAGATGCCTTTAAGTAGGGATGCTGTATTAAGATGGGAGATGGAGAAGATAAAGATTCATCTCCATGCAGCATCCCATTCATCTCGCAGCATCCTAACATATGTTTTTCTTAGAATTTATGAAAAATCGACTAAGTCCGAGATGCCTTTAAGTAGGGATGCTGTATTAAGATGGGAGATGAAGAAGATCAAGATTCATCTCCATGCAGCATCCCATTCATCTCGCAGCATCCTAACATATGTTTTTCTTAGAATTTATGAAAAATCGACTAAGTCCGAGATGCCTTTAAGAAGGGATGCTGTATTAAGATGGGAGATGGAGAAGATCAAGATTCATCACCATGCAGCATCCCATTCATCTCGCAGCATCCTAACATATGAATTTCTAATAATTTATGAAAAATCGACTAAGTCCGAGATGCCTTTAAGTAGGGATGCTGTATTAAGATGGGAGATGAAGAAGATCAAGATTCATCTCAATGCAGCATCCCATTCATCTCGCAGCATCCTAATATATGAATTTCTTAGAATTTATGAAAAATTGACTAAGTCCGAGATGCCTTTAAGTAGGGATGCTGTATTAAGATGGGAGATGAAGAAGATCAAGATTCATCTCCATGCAGCATCCCATTCATCTCCCAGCATCCTAACATATGAATTTCTATGAATTTATGAAAAATAGACTAAGTCCGAGATGCCTTTAAGTAGGCATGCTGTATTAAGATGGGAGATGAAGAAGATCAAGATTCATCTCCATGCAGCATCCCATTCATCTCGCAGCATCCTAACATATGTTTTTCTTAGAATTTATGAAAAATCGACTAAGTCCGAGATGCCTTTAAGTAGGGATGCTGTATTAAGATGGGAGATAAAGAAGATCAAGAATCATCTCCATGCAGCATCCCATTCATCTCGCAGCACCCTAACATATGTTTTTCTTAGAATTTATGAAAAATTGACTAAGTCCAAGATGCCTTAAAGTAGGGATGCTGTATCAAGATGGGAGATGAAGAAGATCAAGATTCATCTCCATGCAGCATCCCATTCATCTCGCAGCATCCTAACATATGTTTTACTTAGAAGTTATGAAAAATCGACTAAGTCCGAGATGCATTTAAGTAGGGATGCTGTATTGAGATGGGAGATGAAGAAGATCAAGATTCATCTCCATGCAGCATCCCATTCATCTCCCAGCATCCTAACATATGTTTTTCTTAAAAGTTATGAAAAATCGACTAAGTCCGAGATGCCATGAAGTAGGGATGCTGTATTGAGATGGGAGATGAAGAAGATCAAGATTCATCTCCATGCAGCATCCCATTCATCTCGCAGCATCCTAACATATGTTTTTCTTAGAATTTATGAAAAATCGACTAAGTCCGAGATGCATTTAAGTAGGGATGCTGTATTGAGATGGGAGTTGAAGAAGATCAAGATTCATCTCCATGCAGCATCCCATTCATCTCGCAGCATCCTAACATATGAATTTCTTAGAATTTATGAAAAATCGACTAAGTCCGAGATGCCTTTAAGTAGGGATGCTGTATTGAGATGGGAGATGTAAAAGATCAAGATTCATCTCCATGCAGCATCCCATTCATCTCGCAGCATCCTTACATATGAATTTCTATGAATTTATGAAAAATCGACTTAGTCCGAGATGCCTTTAAGTAGGGAAGCTGTATTGAGATGGGAGATGTAGGAGATCAAGATTCATCTCCATGCAGCATCCCATTCATCTCGCAGCATCCTAACATATGAATTTCTATGAATTTATGAAAAATCGACTAAGTCCGAGATGGCTTTAAGTAGGGATGCTATATTGAGATGGGAGATGTAGGAGATCAAGATTTATCTCCATGCAGCTTCCCATTCATCTCGCAGCATCCTGACATATGAATTTCTATGAATTTATGAAAAATCGACTAAGTCCGAGATGGCTTTAAGTAGGGATGCTGTATTGAGATGGGAGATGTAATAGATCAATATTTATCTCCATGCAGCATCCCATTCATCTCGCAGCATCCTAACGTATGTTTTTCTTAGAATTTATGAAAAATCGACTAAGTCCAAGATGCCTTTAAGTAGGGATGCTGTATTGAGATAAGAGATGTAGGAGATCAAGGTTCATCTCCATGCAGCATCCCATTCATCTCGCAGCATCCTAACATATGAATTTCTATGAATTTATGAAAAATCGACTAAGTCCGAGATGGCTTTAAGTAGGGATGCTATATTGAGATGGGAGATGTAGGAGATCAAGATTTATCTCCATGCAGCATCCCATTCATCTCGCAGCATCCTAACATATGAATTTCTATGAATTTATGAAAAATCGACTAAGTCCGAGATGGCTTTAAGTAGGGATGCTGTATTGAGATGGGAGATGTAGGAGATCAAGATTCATCTCCATGCAGCATCTCATTCATCTCGCAGCATCCTAACATATGAATTTCTTAGAATTTATGAAAAATCGACTAAGTCCGAGATGCCTTTAAGTAGGGATGCTGTATTGAGATGGGAGATGTAGGAGATCAAGATTCATCTCCATGCAGCATCCCATTCATCTCCCAGCATCCTAACATATGAATTTCTTAGAATTTATGAAAAATCGACTAAGTCCGAGATGCCTTTAAGTAGGGATGCTGTATTGAGAGGGGAGATGAAGAAGATCAAGATTCATCTCCATGCAGCATCCCATTCATCTCGCAGCATCCTAACATATGAATTTCTTAGAATTTATGAAAAATCGACTAAGTCCGAGATGCCTTTAATTAGGGATGCTGTATTAAGATGGGAGATGAAGAAGATCAAGATTCATCTTCATGCAGCATCCCATTCATCTCGCAGCATCCTAACATATGTTTTTCTTAGAATTTATGAAAAATCGACTAAGTCCAAGATGCCTTTAAGTAGGGATGCTGTATTAAGATGGGAGATGAAGAAGATCAAGATTCATCTCCATGCAGCATCCCATTCCTCTCGCAGCATCCTAACATATGTTTTTCTTAGAACTTATGAAAAATTGACTAAGTCCGAGATGCCTTTAAGTAGGGATGCTGTATTAAGATGGGAGATGAAGAAGATCAAGATTCATCTCCATGCAGCATCCCATTTATCTCCCAGCATCCTAACATATGTTTTTCTTAGAATTTATGAAAAATCGACTAAGTCCGAGATGTCTTTAAGTAGGGATGCTGTAATGAGATGGGAGATGAAGAA
This sequence comes from Anopheles coustani, assembly GCF_943734705.1. Lineage (NCBI taxonomy): Eukaryota > Metazoa > Arthropoda > Insecta > Diptera > Culicidae > Anopheles > Anopheles coustani. The sequence goes on along the minus strand of NW_026525104.1, from coordinate 155,521 downwards.
GATCAAGAACCATCTCCATGCAGCATCCCATACATCTCGCAGCATCCTAACATATGAATTTCTTAGAATTTATGAAAAATCGACTAAGTCCGAGATGCCTTTAGGTAGGGATGCTGTATTAAGATGGGAGATGAAGAAGATCAAGATTTATCTCCATGCAGCATCCCATTCATCTCCCAGCATCCTAACATATGTTTTTCTTAGAATTTATGAAAAATCGACTATGTCCAAGATGCCTTTAAGTAGGGATGCTGTATTAAGATGGGAGATGAAGAAGATCAAGATTCATCTCCATGCAGCATCCCATTCATCTCGCAACATCCTTACATATGTTTTTCTTAGAATTTATGAAAAATCGACTAAGTCCGAGATGCCTTTAAGTAGGGATGCTGTATTGAGATGGGAGATGTAGGAGATCAAGATTCATCTCCATGCAGCATCCCATTCATCTCGCAGCATCCTAACATATGAATTTCTTAGAATTTATGAAAAATCGACTAAGTCCGAGATGCCTTTAAGTAAGGATGCTGTATTAAGATGGGAGATGAAGAAGATCAAGATTCATCTCCATGCAGCATCCCATTCATCTCCCAGCATCCTAACATATGTTTTTTTTTAGAATTTATGAAAAATCGACTAAGTCCGAGATGCCTTTAAGTAGGGATGCTGTATTGAGATGGGAGATGTAGGAGATCAAGATTCATCTCCATGCAGCATCCCATTCATCTCCCAGCATCCTAACATATGTTTTTCTTAGAATTTATGAAAAATCGACTTAGTCCGAGATGGCTTTAAGTAGGGATGCTGTATTAAGATGGGAGATGTAGGAGATCAAGATGCATCTCCATGCAGCATCCCATTCATCTCGCAGCATCCTAACATATGTTTTTCTTAGAATTTATGAAAAATCGACTAAGTCCGAGATGCATTTAAGTAGGGATGCTGTATTAAGATGGGAGATGTAGGAGATCAAGATGCATCTCCATGCAGCATCCCATTCATCTCGCAGCATCCTAACATATGAATTTCTATGAATTTATGAAAAATCGACTAAGTCCGAGATGGCTTTAAGTAGGGATGCTGTATTGAGATGGGAGATGGAGAAGATCAAGATTCATCTCCATGCAGCATCCCATTCATCTCGCAGCATCCTAACATATGTTTTTCTTAGAATTTATGAAAAATCGACTTAGTCCGAGATGGCTTTAAGTAGGGATGCTGTATTAAGATGGGAGATGTAGGAGATCAAGATGCATCTCCATGCAGCATCCCATTCATCTCGCAGCATCCTAACATATGAATTTCTATGAATTTATGAAAAATCGACTAAGTCCGAGATGCCTTTAAGTAGGGATGCTGTATTAAGATGGGAGATGAAGAAGATCAAGATTCATCTCCATGCAGCATCCCATTCATCTCCCAGCATCCTAACATATGAATTTCTATGAATTTATGAAAAATCGACTAAGTCCGAGATGCCTTTAAGTAGGGATGCTGTATTGAGATGGGAGATGTAGGAGATCAAGATTCATCTCCATGCAGCATCCCATTCATCTCCCAGCATCCTAACATATGAATTTCTATGAATTTATGAAAAATCGACTAAGTCCGCGATGCCTTTAAGTAGGGATGCTGTATTAAGATGGGAGATGAAGAAGATCAAGATTCATCTCCATGCAGCATCCCATTCATCTCGCAGCATCCTAACATATGTTTTTCTTAGAATTTATGAAAAATCGACTAAGTCCGAGATGCATTTAAGTAGGGATGCTGTATTAAGATGGGAGATGAAGAAGATCAAGATTCATCTCCATGCAGCATCCCATTCATCTCCCAGCATCCTAACATATGAATTTCTTAGAATTTATGAAAAATCGACTAAGTCCGAGATGGCTTTAAGTAGGGATGCTGTATTAAGATGGGAGATGTAGGAGATCAAGATGCATCTCCATGCAGCATCCCATTAATCTCCCAGCATCCTAACATATGAATTTATATGAATTTATGAAAAATCGACTAAGTCCGAGATGGCTTTAAGTAGGGATGCTGTATTAAGATGGGAGATGTAGGAGATCAAGATTCATCTCCATGCAGCATCCCATTCATCTCCCAGCATCCTAACATATGAATTTCTATGAATTTATGAAAAATCGACTAAGTCCGAGATGCCTTTAAGTAGGGATGCTGTATTGAGATGAGAGATGTAGGAGATCAAGATTCATCTCCATGCAGCATCCCATTCATCTCGCAGCATCCTAACATATGAATTTCTATGAATTTATGAAAAATCGACTAAGTCCGAGATGGCTTTAAGTAGGGATGCTGTATTGAGATGAGAGATGTAGGAGATCAAGATTCATCTCCATGCAGCATCCCATTCATCTCCCAGCATCCTAACATATGATTTTCTATGAATTTATGAAAAATCGACTAAGTCCGAGATGCCTTTAAGTAGGGATGCTGTATTGAGATGAGAGATGTAGGAGATCAAGATTCATCTCCATGCAGCATCCCATTCATCTCGCAGCATCCTAACATATGAATTTCTATGAATTTATGAAAAATCGACTAAGTCCGAGATGCCTTTAAGTAGGGATGCTGTATTGAGATGAGAGATGTAGGAGATCAAGATTCATCTCCATGCAGCATCCCATTCATCTCGCAGCATCCTAACATATGAATTTCTATGAATTTATGAAAAATCGACTAAGTCCGAGATGCCTTTAAGTAGGGATGCTGTATTGAGATGAGAGATGTAGGAGATCAAGATTCATCTCCATGCAGCATCCCATTCATCTCGCAGCATCCTAACATATGATTTTCTTAGAATTTATTAAAAATCGACTAAGTCCGAGATGCCTTTAAGTAGGGATGCTGTATTAAGATGGGAGATGAAGAAGATCAAGATTCATCTCCATTCAGCATCCCATTCATCTCGCAGCATCCTAACATATGAATTTCTTAGAATTTATGAAAAATCGACTAAGTCCGAGATGCCTTTAAGAAGGGATGCTGTTTTAAGATGAAAGATGAAGAAGATCAAGATTCATCTCCATGCAGCATCCCATTCATCTCGCAGCATCCTAACATATGTTTTTCTTAGAATTTATGAAAAATCGACTAAGTCCGAGATGCCTTTAAGTAGGGATGCTGTATTAAGATGGGAGATGAAGAAGATCAAGATTCATCTCCATGCAGCATCCCATTCATCTCGCAGCATCTTAACATAGGTTTTTCTTAGATTTTATGAAAAATCGGCTAAGTCCGAGATGCCTTTAAGTAGGGATGCTGTATTAAGATGGGAGATGAAGAAGATCAAGATTCATCTCCATGCAGCATCCCATTCATCTCGCAGCATCTTAACATAGGTTTTTCTTAGATTTTATGAAAAATCGGCTAAGTCCGAGATGCCTTTAAGTAGGGATGCTGTATTGAGATGAGAGATGAAGGAGATCAAGATTCATCTCCATGCAGCATCCCATTCATCTCCCAGCATCTAAACATCTGTTTTTCTTAGAATTTATGAAAACTCGACTAAGTCCGAGATGCCTTTAAGTAGGGATGCTGTATTAAGATGGGAGATGTAGGAGATCAAGATTCATCTCCATGCAGCATCCCATTCATCTCGCAGCATCCTAACATATGTTTTTCTTAGAATTTATGAAAAATCGACTAAGTCCGAGATGACTTTAAGTAGGGATGCTGTATTAAGATGGGAGATGAAGAAGATCAAGATTCATCTCCATGCAGCATCCCATTCATCTCCCAGCATCCTAACATATGTTTTACTTAGAATTTATGAAAAAACGACTAAGTCCGAGATGCCTTTAAGTAGGGATGCTGTATTAAGATGGGAGATGTAGAAGATCAAGATTCATCTCCATGCAGCATCCCATTCATCTCGCAGCATCCTAACATATGTTTTTCTTAGAATTTATGAAAAATCGACTAAGTCCGAGATGCCTTTAAGTAGGGATGCTGTATTGAGATGGGAGATGAAGAAGATCAAGATTCATCTCCATGCAGCATCCCATTCATCTCGCAGCATCCTAACATATGAATTTCTTAGAATTTATGAAAAATCGACTAAGTCCGAGATGCCTTTAAGTAGGGATGCTGTATTGAGATGGGAGATGTAAGAGATCAAGATTCATCTCCATGCAGCATCCCATTCATCTCGCATCATCCTTACATATGTTTTTCTTAGAACCTATGAAAAATCGACTAAGTCCGAGATGCCTTTAAGTAGGGATGCTGTATTAAGATGGGAGATGAAGAAGGTCAAGATTTATCTTAATGCAGCATCCCATTCATCATGCAGCATCCTTACATAAGAATTTCTTAGAATTTATGAAAAATCGACTAAGTCCGAGATGCCCTTAAGTAGGGATGCTGTATTGAGATGGAAGATGAAGAAGATCAAGATTCATCTCCATGCAGCATCCCATTCATCTCGCAGCATCCTAACATATGTTTTTCTTAGAATTTATGAAAAATCGACTAAGTCCGAGATGCCTCTAAGTGGGGATGCTGTATTAAGATGGGAGATGAAGAAGATCAAGATTCATCTCCATGCAGCATCCCATTCATCTCGCAGCATCCTAACATATGAATTTCTATGAATTTATGAAAAATCGACTAAGTCCGAGATGCCTTTAAGTAGGGATGCTGTATTGAGATGAGAGATGAAGAAGATTAAGATTCATCTCCATGCGACATCCCATTCATCTCGCAGCATCCTAACATATGAATTTCTATGAATTTATGAAAAATCGACTAAGTCCGAGATGCCTTTAAGTAGGGATGCTGTATTAAGATGGGAGATGAAGAAGATCAAGATTCATCTCCATGCAGCATCCCATTCATCTCGCAGCATCCTAACATATGTTTTTCTTAGAATTTATGAAAAATCGACTCAGTCCGAGATGCCTTTAAGTAGGGATGCTGTATTAAGATGGGAGATGAGGAAGGTCAAGATTCATCTCCATGCAGCATCCCATTCATCTCGCAGCATCCGAACATATGTTTTACTTAGAATTTATGAAAAATCGACTAAGTCCGAGATGCCTTTAAGTAGGGATGTTTTATTAAGATGGGAGATGAAGAAGATCAAGATTCATCTCCATGCAGCATCCCATTCATCTCGCAGCATCCTAACATATGTTTTTTTTAGAATTTATGAAAAATCGACTAAGTCCCAGATGCCTTTAAGTAGGGATGCTGTATCAAGATGGGAGATGAAAAAGATCAAGATTCATCTCCATGCAGCATCCCATTCATCTCCAAGCATCCTAACATATGAATTTCTTAGAATTTATGAAAAATCGACTAAGTCCGAGATGGCTTTAAGTAGGGATGCTGTATTGAGATGGGAGATGTAGGAGATCAAGATTCATCTCCATGCAGCATCCCATTCATCTCTCAGCATGCTAACATATGTTTTTCTTAGAATTTATGAAAAATCGACTAAGTCCGAGATGCCTTTAAGAAGGGATGCTGTATAAAGACGGGAGATGAAGAAGATCAAGATTCATCTCCATGCAGCATCCCATTCATCTTGCAGCATCCTAACATATGTTTTTCTTAGGACTTATGAAAAATCGACTAAGTCCGAGATGCCTTTAAGTAGGGATGCTGTATTAAGATGGGAGATGAAGAAGATCAAGATTCATCTCCATGCAGCATCCCATTCATCTCCCAGCATCCTAACATATGTTTTTCTTAGAACTTATGAAAAATCGACTAAGTCCGAGATGCCTTTAAGTAGGGATGCTGTATTAAGATGGGAGATGAAGAAGATCAAGATTCATCTCCATGCAGCATCCCTTTCATCTCGCAGCATCCTAACATATGTTTTTCTTAGAACTTATGAAAAATCGACTAAGTCCGAGATGCCTTTAAGTAGGGATGCTGTATTAAGATGGGAGATGAAGAAGATCAAGATTCATCTCCATGCAGCATCCCATTCATCTCGCAGCATTCTAACATATGTGTTTCTTAGAATTTATGAAAAATCGACTAAGTCCGAGATGCCTTTAAGTAGGGATGCTATATTAAGATGGGAGATGAAGAAGATCAAGATTCATCTCCATGCAGCATCCCATTCATCTCGCAGCATCCTAACATATGTTTTTCTTAGAATTTATGAAAAATCGACTAAGTCCGAGATGCCTTTAAGTAGGGATGCTGTATTAATATTGGAGATGAAGAAGATCAAGATTCATCTCCATGCAGCATCCCATTCATCTCCCAGCATCCTAACATATGTTTTTCTTAGAATTTATGAAAAATCGACTAAGTCCTAGATGCCTTTAAGTAGGGATGCTGTATTAAGATGGGAGATGAAGAAGATCAAGATTCATCTCCATGCAGCATCCCATTCATCTTGCAGCATCCTAACATATGAATTTCTTAGAATTTATTAAAAATCGACTAAGTCCGAGATGCCTTTAAGTAGGGATGCTGTATTAAGATGGGAGATGAAGAAGATCAAGATTCATCTCCATGCAGCATCTCATTCATCTCCCAGCATCCTAACATATGAATTTCTAAGAATTTATGAAAAATCGACTAAGTCCGAGATGCCTTTAAGTAGGGATGCTGTATTAAGATGGGAGATGCAGAAGATCAAGATTCATCTCAATGCAGCATCCCACTCATCTCGCAGCATCCTAACATATGTTTTCTTAGAATTTATGAAAAATCAACTAAGTCCGAGATGCCTTTAAGTAGGGATGCTGTATTAAGATGGGAGATGAAGAAGATCAAGATGCATCTCCATGCAGCATCCCATTCATCTCGCAGCATCCTAACATATGTTTTCTTAGAATTTATGAAAAATCAACTAAGTCCGAGATGCCTTTAAGTAGGGATGCTGTATTAAGATGGGAGATGAAGAAGATCAAGATGCATCTCCATGCAGCATCTTATTCATCTCGCAGCATCCTAACATATGAATTTCTAAGAATTTATGAAAAATCGACTAAGTCCGAGATGCCTTTAAGTAGGGATGCTGTATTAAGATGGGAGATGAAGAAGATCAAGATTCATCTCCATGCAGCATCCCATTCATCTCCCAGCATCCTTACATATGTTTTTCTTAGAATTTATAAAAAATCGACTAAGTCCGAGATGGCTTTAAGTAGGGATGCTGTATTGAGATGGGATATGTAGGAGATCAAGATTCATCTCCATGCAGCATCCCATTCATCTCCCAGCATCCTAACATATGAATTTCTAAGAATTTATGAAAAATCGACTAAGTCCGAGATGCCTTTAAGTAGGGATGCTGTATTAAGATGGGAGATGAAGAAGATCAAGATTCATCTCCATGCAGCATTCCATTCATCTCGCAGCATCCTAACATATGTTTTTCTACGAATTTATGAAAAATCGACTAAGTCAGAGATGCCTTGAAGTAGGGATGCTGTATTGAGATGGGAGATGGAGAAGATCAAGATTCATCTCCATGCAGCATCCCATGCATCTCCCAGCATCCAAACATATGTTTTTCTTAGAATTTATAAAAAATCGACTAAGTCCGAGATGCCTTTAAGTAGGGATGCTGTATTGAGATGGGAGATGGAGAAGATCAAGATTCATCTCCATGCAGCATCCCATGCATCTCGCAGCATCCTAACATATGTTTTTCTTAGAATTTATGCAAAATCGACTAAGTCCGAGATGCCTTTAAGCAGGGATGCTGTATTAAGATGGGAGATGAAGAAGATCAAGATTCATCTCCATGCAGCATCCCATTCATCTCGCAGCATCCTAACATATGTTTTTCTACGAATTTATGAAAAATCGACTAAGTCAGAGATGCCTTGAAGTAGGGATGCTGTATCAAGATGGGAGATGAAAAAGATCAAGATTCATCTCCATGCAGCATCCCATTCGTCTCCCAGCATCCTTACATATGAATTTCTTAGAATTTATGAAAAATCGACTCAGTCCGAGATGCCTTTAAGTAGGGATGCTGTATTAAGATGGGAGATGAAGAAGATCAAGATTCATCTCCATGCAGCATCCCATTCATCTCGCAGCATCCCAACATATGAATTTCTTAGAATTTATGAAAAATCGACTAAGTCCGAGATGCCTTTAAGTAGGGATGCTGTATTGAGATGGGAGATGAAGAAGATCAAGATTCATCTCCATGCAGCATCCCATTCATCTCCCAGCATCCTAACATATGAATTTCTATGAATTTATGAAAAATCGACTAAGTCAGAGATGCCTTGAAGTAGGGATGCTGTATTGAGATGGGAGATGGAGAAGATCAAGATTCATCTCCATGCAGCATCCCATTCATCTCTCAGCATCCTTACATATGTTTTTCTTAGAATTTATGAAAAATCGACTAAGTCCGAGATGCCTTTAAGCAGGGATGCTGTATTAAGATGGGAGATGAAGAATATCAAGATTCATCTCCATGCAGCATCCCATTCATCTCCCAGCATCCAAACATATGTTTTTCTTAGAATTTATGAAAAATCGACTAAGTCCGAGATGCCTTCAAGTAGGCATGAAGAAGATCAAGATTCATCTCCATGCAGCATCCCATTCATCTCGCAGCATCCTAATATATGTTTTTCTGAGAATTTATGAAAAATCGACTAAGTCCGAGATGCCTTTAAGTAGGGATGCTGTATTAAGATGGGAGATGAAGAAGATCAAGATTAATCTCCATGCAGCATCCCATTCATCTCGCATCATCCCAACATATGTTTTTCTTAGAATTTATGAAAAATCGACTAAGTCCGAGATGCCTTTAAGTAGTCATGCTGTATTAAGATGGGAGATGAAGAAGATCAAGATTTATCTCCATGCAGCATCCCATTCATCTCCCAGCATCCTAACATATGTTTTTCTTAGAATTTATGAAAAATCGACTAAGTCCGAGATGCCTTTAAGCAGGGATGCTGTATTAAGATGGGAGATGAAGAATATCAAGATTCATCTCCATGCAGCATCCCATTCATCTCCCAGCATCCAAACATATGTTTTTCTTAGAATTTATGAAAAATCGACTAAGTCCGAGATGCCTTCAAGTAGGCATGAAGAAGATCAAGATTCATCTCCATGCAGCATCCCATTCATCTCGCAGCATCCTAATATATGTTTTTCTGAGAATTTATGAAAAATCGACTAAGTCCGAGATGCCTTTAAGTAGGGATGCTGTATTAAGATGGGAGATGAAGAAGATCAAGATTCATCTCCATGCAGCATCTTATTCATCTCGCAGCATCCTAACATATGTTTTTCTTAGAATTTATGAAAAATCGACTAAGTCCGAGATGCCTTTAAGTAGGGATGCTGTATTAAGATGGGAGATGACGAAGATCAAGATTCATCTCCATGCAGCATCCCATTCATCTCGCAGCATCCTTCCATATGTTTTCTTAGAATTTATGAAAAATCGACTAAGTCCGAGATGCCTTCAAGTAGGGATGCTGTATTAAGATGGGAGACGAAGAAGATCAAGATTCATCTCCATGCAGCATCCCATTCATCTCGCAGCACCCTAACATATGTTTTTCTTAGAATTTATGAAAAATCGACTAAGTCCGAGATGCCTTTAAGTAGGGATGCTGTATTAAGATGGGAGATGGAGAAGATCAAGATTCATCTCCATGCAGCATCCCATTCATCTCCCAGCATCCTTACATATGAATTTCTATGAATTCATGAAAAATCGACTAAGTCCGAGATGCCTTTAAGTAGGGATGCTGTATTGAGATGGGAGATGACGAAGATCAAGATTCATCTCCATGCAGCATCCCATTCATCTCCGAGCATCCTAACATATGAATTTCTTAGAATTTATGAAAAATCGACTAAGTCCGAGATGCCTATAAGTAGGGATGCTGTATTGAGATGGGAGATGAAGAAGATCAAGATTTATCTCCATGCAGCATCCCATTTATCTCGCAGCATCCTAACATATGTTTTTCTAAGAATTTATGAAAAATCGACTAAGTCCGAGATGCCTTTAAGTAGGGATGCTGTATTAAGATGGGAGATGACGAAGATCAAGATTCATCTCCATGCAGCATCCCATTCATCTCGCAGCATCCTAACATATGAATTTCTATGAATTTATGAAAAATCGACTAAGTCCGAGATGGCTTTAAGTAGGGATGCTGTATTAAGATGGGAGATGAAGAAGATCAAGATTCATCTCCATGCAGCATCCCATTCATCTCCCAGCATCCTAACATATGAATTTATATGAATTTATGAAAAATCGACTAAGTCCGAGATGGCTTTAAGTAGGGATGCTGTATTGAGATGAGAGATGTAGGAGATCAAGATTCATCTCTATGCAGCATCCCATTCATCTCCCAGCATCCTAACATATGAATTTCTATGAATTTATGAAAAATCGACTAAGTCCGAGATGGCTTTAAGTAGGGATGCTGTATTAAGATGGGAGATGAAGAAGATCAAGATTCATCTCCATGCAGCATCCCATTCATCTCCCAGCATCCTAACATATGAATTTCTATGAATTTATGAAAAATCGACTTAGTCCGAGATGGCTTTAAGTAGGGATGCTGTATTAGGATGGGATATGAAGAAGATCAAGATTCATCTTCAAGCAGCATCCCATTCATCTCGCAGCATCCTAACATATGTTTTTCTTAGAATTTATGAAAAATCGACTAAGTCCGAGATGCATTTAAGTAGGGATGCTGTATTAAGATGGGAGATAAAGAAGATCAAGATTCATCTCCATGCAGCATCTCATTCATCTCGCAGCATCCTAACATATGTTTTTCTTAGAATTTATACAAAATCGGCTAAGTCCGAGATGCCTTTAAGTAGGGATGCTGTATTAAGATGGGAGATGAAGAAGATCAAGATTCATCTCCATGCAGCATCCCATTCATCTCGCAGCATCCTAACATATGTTTTTCTTAGAATTTATGAAAAATCGACTAGGTCCGAGATGCCTTTAAGTAATGATGCTGTATTGAGATGGGTGATGAAGAAGATCAAGATTCATCTCCATGCAGCATCCCATTCATCTCCCAGCATCCTAACATATGAATTTCTATGAATTTATGAAAAATCGACTAAGTCCGAGATGCCTTTAAGTAGGGATGCTGTATTGAGATGGGAGATGTAGGAGATCAAGATTCATCTCCATGCAGCATCCCATTCATCTCGCAGCATCCTAACATATGAATTTCTATGAATTTATGAAAAATCGACTAAGTCCGAGATGGCTTTAAGTAGGGATGCTGTATTGAGATGAGAGATGTAGGAGATCAAGATTCATCTCCATGCAGCATCCCATTCATCTCGCAGCATCCTAACATATGAATTTCTATGAATTTATGAAAAATCGACTAAGTCCGAGATGCCTTTAAGTAGGGATGCTGTATTGAGATGGGAGATGTAGGAGATCAAGATTCATCTCCATGCAGCATCCCATTCATCTCGCAGCATCCTAACATATGTTTTTCTTAGAATTTATGAAAAATCGACTAAGTCCGAGATGCCTTTAAGTAGGGATGCTGTATTAAGATGGGAGATGAAGAAGATCAAGATTCATCTCCATGCAGCATCCCATTCATCTCGCAGCATCCTAACATATGTTTTTCTTAGAATTTATGAAAAATCGACTAAGTCCGAGATGCCTTTAAGTAGGGATGCTGTATTGAGATGGGAGATGAAGAAGATCAAGATTCATTTCCATGCAGCATCCCATTTATCTCGCAGCATCCTAACATATGTTTTTCTTAGAATTTATGAAAAATCGACTAAGTCCGAGATGCATTTAAGTAGGGATGCTGTATTAGGATGGGAGATGAAGTAGATCAAGATTCATCTCCATGCAGCATCCCATTCATCTCGCAGCATCCTAACATATGAATTTCTATGAATTTATGAAAAATCGACTAAGTCCGAGATGCCTTTAAGTAGGGATGCTGTATTGAGATGGGAGATGTAGGAGATCCAGATTCATCTCCATGCAGCATCCCATTCATCTCGCAGCATCCAAACATATGTTTTTCTTAGAATTTATTAAAAATCGACTAAGTCCGAGATGCATTTAAGTAGGGATGCTGTATTAGGATGGGAGATGAAGAAGATCAAGATTCATCTCCATGCAGCATCCCATGCATCTCGCAGCATCCTAACATATGTTTTTCTTAGAATTTATGCAAAATCGACTAAGTCCGAGATGCCTTTAAGCAGGGATGCTGTATTAAGATGGGAGATGAAGAAGATCAAGATTCATCTCCATGCAGCATCGCATTCATCTCGCAGCATCCTAACATATGTTTTTCTTAGAATTTATGAAAAATCAACTAAGTTCGAGATGCCTTTAAGTAGGGATGCTGTATTAAGATGGGAGGTGAAAAAGATCAAGATTCATCTCCATGCAGCATCGCATTCATCTCGCAGCATCCTAACATATGTTTTTCTTAGAATTTATGAAAAATCGACTAAGTCCGAGATGCCTTTAAGTAGGGATGCTGTATTAAGATGGGAGATGAAGAAGATCAAGATTCATCTCCATGCAGCATCCCATTCATCTCGCAGCATCTTAACATATGTTTTTCTTAGAATTTATGAAAAATCGACTAAGTCCGAGATGCCTTTAAGTAGGGATGCTATATTAAGATGGGAGATGAAGAAGATCAAGATTCATCTCCATGCAGCATCCCATTCATCTCGCAGCATCCTAACATATGTTTTTCTTAGAATTTATGAAAAATCGACTAAGTCCGAGATGCCTTTAAGTAGGGATGCTATATTAAGATGGGAGATGAAGAAGATCAAGATTCATCTCCATGCAGCATCCCATTCATCTCGCAGCATCCTAACATATGTTTTTCTTAGAATTTATGAAAAATCGACTAAGTCCGAGATGCCTTTAAGTAGGGATGCTGTATTAAGATGGGAGATGAAGAAGATCAAGATTCATCTCCATGCAGCATCCCATTCATCTCGCAGCATCCTAACATATGTTTTTCTTAGAATTTATGAAAAATAGACTAAGTCCCAGATGCCTTTAAGTAGGGATGCTGTATTGAGATGGGAGATGTAGGAGATCAAGATTCATCTCCATGCAGCATCCCATTCATCTCGCAGCATCCTAACATATGAATTTCTATGAATTCATGAAAAATCGACTATGTCCGAGATGCCTTTAAGTAGGGATGCTGTTTTAAGATGGGAGATGTAGGAGATCAAGATTCATCTCCATGCAGCATCCCATTCATCTCCCAGCATCCTTACATATGAATTTCTATGAATTTATGAAAAATCGACTAAGTCCGAGATGCCTTTAAGTAGGCATGCTGTATTGAGATTGGAGATGTAGGAGATCAAGATTCATCTCCATGCAGCATCCCATTCATCTCGCAGCATCCTAACATATGAATTTCTATGAATTTATGAAAAATCGACTAAGTCCGAGATGGCTTTAAGTAGGGATGCTGTATTGAGATGAGAGATGTAGGAGATCAAGATTCATCTCCATGCAGCATCCCATTCATCTCGCAGCATCCTAACATATGAATTTCTATGAATTCATGAAAAATCGACTATGTCCGAGATGCCTTTAAGTAGGGATGCTGTAACAAGATGGGAGATGAAGAAGATCAAGATTAATCTCCCTGCAGCATCTCATTCATCTCGCAGCATCCTAACATATGTTTTTCTTAGAAATTATGAAAAATCGACTAAGTCTGAGATGCCTTTAAGTAGGGATGCTGTATTAAGATGGGACAACAAGAAGATCAAGATTCATCTCCATGCAGCATCCCATTTATCTCCCAGCATCCTAACATATGTTTTACTTAGAATTCATGAAAAATCGACTAAGTCCGAGATTCCTTAAAGTAGGGATGCTGTATTAAGATGGGAGATGTAGAAGATCAAGATTCATCTCCATGCAGCATCCCATTCATCTCGCAGCTTCCTTACATATGAATTTCTTAGAATTTATGAAAAATCGACTTAGTCCGAGATGCCTTTAAGCAGGGATGCTGTATTAAGATGGGAGATGAAGAAGATCAAGATTCATCTCCATGCAGCATCCCATTCATCTCGCAGCATCCTAACATATTGTTTTCTTAGAATTTATGAAAAATCGACTAAGTCCGAGATGCCTTTAAGTAGGGATGCTGTATTAAGATGGGAGATGAAGAAGATCAAGATTCATCTCCATGCAGCATCCCATTCATCTCGCAGCATCCTAACATATTTTTTTCTTAGAAATTATGAAAAATCGACTAAGTCCGAGATGCCTTTAAGTAGGGATGCTGTATTGAGATGAGAGATGAACAAGATCAAGATTCATCTCCATGCAGCATCCCATTCATCTCGCAGCATCCTAACATATGTTTTTCTTGAAATTTATGAAAAATCGACTAAGTCCGAGATGCATTTAAGTAGGGATGCTGTATTAAGATGGGAGATGAAGAAGATCAAGATTCATCTCCATGCAGCATCCCATTCATCTCCCAGCATCCTAACATATGAATTTCTTAGAATTTATGAAAAATCAACTAAGTCCGAGATGGCTTTAAGTAGGGATGCTGTATTAAGGTGGGAGATGAAGAAGATCAAGATTCATCTCCATGCAGCATCCCATTCATCTCCCAGCATCCTAACATATGAATTTCTATGAATTTATGAAAAATCGACTAAGTCCGAGATGCCTTTAAGTAGGGATGCTGTATTAAGATGGGAGATGAAGAAGATAAAGATTCATCTCCATGCAGCATCCCATTCATCTCGCAGCATCCTAACATATGAATTTCTTAGAATTTATGAAAAATCGACTAAGTCCGAGATGCCTTTAAGTAGGTATGCTGTATTAAGATGGGAGATTAAGAAGATCAAGGTTCATCTTCATGCAGCATCCCATTCATCTCCCAGCATCCTTACATATGAATTTCTTAGAATTTATGAAAAATCGACTAAGTCCGAGATGCCTTTAAGTAGGGATGCTGTATTAAGATGGGAGATGAAGAAGATCAAGATTCATCTCCATGCAGCATCCCATTCATCTCCCAGCATCCTAACATATGAATTTCTATGAATTTATGAAAAATCGACTAAGTCCGAGATGCCTTTAAGTAGGGATGCTGTATTAAGATGGGAGATGAAGAAGATCAAGATTCATCTCCATGCAGCATCCCATTCATCTCGCAGCATCCTAACATATGTTTTTCTAGGAATTTATGAAAAATCGACTAAGTCCGAGATTCCTTTAAGTAGGGATGCTGTATTAAGATGGGAGATGAAGAAGATCAAGATTAATCTCCATGCAGCATCCCATTCATCTCCCAGCATCCTTACTTATGAATTTCTTAGAATTTATGAAAAATCGACTAAGTCCGAGATGCCTTTAAGTAGGGATGCTGTATTGAGATGGGAGATGTAGGAGATCAAGATTCATCTCCATGCAGCATCCCATTCATCTCGCAGCATCCTAACATATGAATTTCTAAGAATTTATGAAAAATCGACTAAGTCCGAGATGCTTTTAAGTAGGGATGCTGTATTGAGATGGGAGATGTAGGAGATCAAGATTCATCTCCATGCAGCATCCCATTCATCTCCCAGCATCCTTACTTATGAATTTCTTAGAATTTATGAAAAATCGACTAAGTCCGAGATGCCTTTAAGTAGGGATGCTGTATTAAGATGGGAGATGAAGAAGATCAACATTCATCTCCATGCAGCATCCCATTCATCTCCCAGCATCCTAACATATGAATTTCTAAGAATTTATGAAAAATCGACTAAGTCCGAGATGCTTTTAAGTAGGGATGCTGTATTGAGATGGGAGATGTAGGAGATCAAGATTCATCTCCATGCAGCATCCCATTCATCTCCCAGCATCCTTACTTATGAATTTCTTAGAATTTATGAAAAATCGACTAAGTCCGAGATGCCTTTAAGTAGGGATGCTGTATTGAGATGGGAGATGTAGGAGATCAAGATTCATCTCCATGCAGCATCCCATTCATCTCGCAGCATCCTAACATATGAATTTCTATGAATTTATGAAAAATCGACTAAGTCCGAGATGCCTTTAAGTAGGGATGCTGTATTGAGATGGGAGATGAAGAAGATCAAGATTCATCTCCATGCAGCATCCCATTCATCTCGCAGCATCCTAACATATGAATTTCTTTGAATTTATGAAAAATCGACTAAGTCCGAGATGCCTTTAAGTAGGGATGCTGTATTGAAATGGGAGATGTAGGAGATCAAGATTCATCTCCATGCAGCATCCCATTCATCTCCCAGCATCCTAACATATGTTTTTCTTAGAATTTATGAAAAATTGACTAAGTCCGAGATGCCTTTAAGTAGGGATGCTGTATTGAGATGGGAGATGTAGGAGATCAAGATTCATCTCCATGCAGCATCCCATTCATCTCCCAGCATCCTAACATATGAATTTCTTAGAATTTATGAAAAATCGACTAAGTCCGAGATGCCTTTAAGTAGGGATGCTGTATTAAGATGGGAGATGAAGAAGATCAAGATTCATCTCCATGCAGCATCCCATTCATCTCCCAGCATCCTTACATATGAATTTCTATGAATTTATGAAAAATCGACTAAGTCCGAGATGGCTTTAAGTAGGGATGCTGTATTGAGATGGGAGATGTAGGAGATCAAGATTCATCTCCATGCAGCATCCCATTCATCTCCCAGCATCCTTACATATGAATTTCTAAGAATTTATGAAAAATCGACTAAGTCCGAGATGCCTTTAAGTAGGGATGCTGTATTGAGATGGGAGATGTAGGAGATCAAGATTCATCTCCATGCAGCATCCCATTCATCTCGCAGCATCCTAACATATGTTTTTCTTAGAATTTATGAAAAATCGACTAAGTCCGAGATGCCTTTAAGTAGGGATGCTGTATTGAGTTGAGAGATGGAGAAGATCAAGATTCATCTCCATGCAGCATCCCATTCATCTCGCAGCATCCTAACATATGAATTTCTTTGAATTTATGAAAAATCGACTAAGTCCGAGATGCCTTTAAGTAGGGATGCTGTATTGAGATGGGAGATGTAGGAGATCAAGATTCATCTCCATGCAGCATCCCATTCATCTCGCAGCATCCTAACATATGTTTTTCTTAGAATTTATGAAAAATCGACTAAGTCCGAGATGCCTTTAAGTAGGGATGCTGTATTGAGATGGGAGATGAAGAAGATAAAGATTCATCTCCATGCAGCATCCCATTCATCTCGCAGCATCCTAACATATGAATTTCTTAGAATTTATGAAAAATCGACTAAGTCCGAGATGCCTTTAAGTAGGGATACTGTATTGAGATGGGAGATGTAGGAGATCAAGATTCATCTCCATGCAGCATCCCATTCATCTCCCAGCATCCTAACATATGTTTTTCTTAGAATTTATGAAAAATCGACTAAGTCCGAGATGCCTTTAAGTTGGGATGCTGTATTGAGATGGGAGATGTTGGAGATCAAGATTCATCTCCATGCAGCATCCCATTCATCTCCCAGCATCCTAACATATGAATTTCTAAGAATTTATGAAAAATCGACTAAGTCCGAGATGCTTTTAAGTAGGGATGCTGTATTAAGATGGGAGATGAAGAAGATCAAGATTCATCTCCATGCAGCATCCCATTCATCTCTCAGCATCCTAACATATGTTTTTCTTAGAATTTATGAAAAATCGACTAAGTCCGAGATGCCTTTAAGTAGGGATACTGTATTGAGATGGGAGATGTAGGAGATCAAGATTCATCTCCATGCAGCATCCCATTCATCTCCCAGCATCCTTACTTATGAATTTCTTAGAATTTATGAAAAATCGACTAAGTCCGAGATGCCTTTAAGTAGGGATGCTGTATTGAGATGGGAGATGTAGGAGATCAAGATTCATCTCCATGCAGCATCCCATTCATCTCGCAGCATCCTAACATATGAATTTCTATGAATTTATGAAAAATCGACTAAGTCCGAGATGCCTTTAAGTAGGGATGCTGTTTTGAGATGGGAGATGTAGGAGATCAAGATTCATCTCCATGCAGCATCCCATTCATCTCCCAGCATCCTTACATATGAATTTCTTAGAATTTATGAAAAATCGACTAAGTCCGAGATGGCTTTAAGTAGGGATGCTGTATTGAGATGGGAGATGTAGGAGATCAAGATTCATCTCCATGCAGCATCCCATTCATCTCGCAGCATCCTAACATATGAATTTCTATGAATTTATGAAAAATCGACTAAGTCCGAGATGCCTTTAAGTAGGGTTGCTGTTTTGAGATGGGAGATGTAGGAGATCAAGATTCATCTCCATGCAGCATCCCATTCATCTCCCAGCATCATAACATATGAATTTCTATGAATTTATGAAAAATCGACTAAGTCCGAGATGGCTTTAAGTAGGGATGCTGTATTGAGATGAGAGATGTAGGAGATCAAGATTCATCTCCATGCAGCATCTCATTCATCTCCCAGCATCCTAACATATGAATTTCTTAGAATTTATGAAAAATCGACTAAGTCCGAGATGCCTTTAAGTAGGGATGCTGTATTAAGATGGGAGATGAAGAAGATCAAGATTCATCTTCATGCTGCATCCCATTCATCTCCCAGAATCCTAACATATGTTTTTCTTAGAATTTATGAAAAATCGACTAAGTCCGAGATGCCTTTAAGTAGGGATGCTGTATTAAGATGGGAGATAAAGAACATCAAGATTCATCTCCATGCAGCATCCCATTCATCTCGCAGCATCCAAACTTATGTTTTTCTTAGAATTTATGAAAAATCGACTTAGTCCGAGATGCCTTTAAGTAGGGATGCTGTATTAAGATGGGAGATGTAGAAGATCAAGATTCATCTCCATGCAGCATCCCATTCATCTCGCAGCATCCTTCAATATGTTTTTCTTAGAATTTATGAAAAATCGACTTAGTCCGAGATGCATTTAAGTAGGGATGCTGTATTAAGATGGGAGATGAAGAAGATTAAGATTCATCTCCATGCAGCATCCCATTAATCTCGCAGCATCCCAACATATGTTTTTCTTAGAATTTATGAAAAACCGACTAAGTCCGAGATGCCTTTAAGTAGAGTTGCTGTATTAGGATGGGAGATGAAGAAGATCAAGATTCATCTCCATGCAGCATCCCATTCATCTCGCAGCATCCTAACATATGAATTTCTTAGAATTTATGAAAAATCGACTAAGTCCGAGATGCCTTTAAGTAGGGATGCTGTATTAGGATGGGAGATGTAGGAGATCAAGATTCATCTCCATGCAGCATCCCATTCATCTCCCAGCATCCTAACATATGAATTTCTTAGAATTTATGAAAAATCGACTAAGTCCGAGATGCCTTTAAGTAGGGATGCTGTATTAAGATGGGAGATGAAGAAGATCAAGATTCATCTCCATGCAGCATCCCATTCATCTCCCAGCATCCTAACATATGAATTTCTTAGAATTTATGAAAAATCGACTAAGTCCGAGATGGCTTTAAGTAGGGATGCTGCATGGAGATGAGAGATGTAGGAGATCAAGATTCATCTCCATGCAGCATCCCATTCATCTTGCAGCATCCTCACATATGAATTTCTATGAATTTATGAAAAATCGACTAAGTCCGAGATGCCTTTAAGTAGGGATGCTGTATTGAGATGGGAGATGTAGGAGATCAAGATTCATCTCCATGCAGCATCCCATTCATCTCCCAGCATCCTAACATATGAATTTCTATGAATTTATGAAAAATCGACTAAGTCCGAGATGCATTTAAGTAGGGATGCTGTATTAAGATGGGAGATGAAGTAGATCAAGATTCATCTCCATGCAGCATCCCATTCATCTCCCAGCATCCTAACATATCAATTTCTTAGAATTTATGAAAAATCGACTAAGTCCGAGATGCCTTTAAGTAGGGATGCTGTATTAAGATGGGAGATGAAGAAGATCAAGATTCATCTCCATGCAGCATCCCATTCATCTCCCAGCATCCTAACATATGAATTTCTTAGAATTTATGAAAAATCGACTAAGTCCGAGATGGCTTTAAGTAGGGATGCTGTATTAAGATGGGAGATGTAGGAGATCAAGATGCATCTCCATGCAGCATCCCATTCATCTCCCAGCATCCTAACATATGAATTTCTATGAATTTATGAAAAATCGACTAAGTCCGAGATGCCTTCAAGCAGGGATGCTGTATTGAGATGGGAGATGAAGAAGATCAAGATTCATCTCCATGCAGCATCCCATTCATCTCTCAGCATCCTAACATATGTTTTTCTTAGAATTTATGAAAAATCGACTAAGTCCGAGATGCCCTTAAGTAGGGATGCTGTATTGAGATGGGAGATGGAGAAGATCAAGATTTATCTCCTTGCAGCATGCCATTCATCTCGCAGCATCCTAACATATGTTTTTCTTAGAATTTATGAAAAATCGACTAAGTCCGAGATGCCTTTAAGTAGGGATGCTCTATTAAGATGGGAGATGAAGAAGATCAAGATTCATCTTCATGCAGCATCCCATTCATCAACCAGCATCCTAACATATGTTTTTCTTAGAATTTATGAAAAATCGACTAAGTCCGAGATGCTTGTAAGTAGGGATGCTGTATTAAGATTGGAGATGAAGAAGATCAAGATTCATCTCCATGCAGCATCCCATTTATCTCGCAGCATCCTAACATATGTTTATCTTAGAATTTATGAAAAATCGACTAAGTCCGAGATGCCTTTAAGTAGGGATGCTGTATTAAGATGGGAGATGAAGAAGATCAAGATTCATCTCCATGCAGCATCCCATTCATCTCGCAGCATCCAAAGATATGTTTTTCTTAGAATTTATGAAAAATCGACTAAGTCCGAGATACCTTTAAGAAGGGATGCTGTATTAAGATGGGAGATGAACAAGATCAAGATTTATCTTCATGCAGCATCCCATTCATCTCCCAGCATCTTAACATATGAATTTCTATGAATTTATGAAAAATCGACTAAGTCCGAGATGCCTTTAAGTAGGGATGCTGTATTAAGATGGGAGATGAAGAAGATCAAGATTCATCTCCATGCAGCATCCCATTCATCTCCCAGCATCCTAACATATGTATTTCTTAGAATTTATGAAAAATCGACTAAGTCCGAGATGCATTTAAGTAGTGATGCTGTATTAAGATGGGAGATGTAGGAGATCAAGATGCATCTCCATGCAGCATCCCATTCATCTCGCAGCATCCTAACATATGAATTTCTATGAATTTATGAAAAATCGACTAAGTCCGAGATGCCTTTAAGTAGGGATGCTGTATTAAGATGGGAGATGAAGAAGATCAAGATTCATCTCCATGCAGCATCTCATTCATCTCCCAGCATCCTAACATATGAATTTCTTAGAATTTATGAAAAATCGACTAAGTCCGAGATGGCTTTAAGTAGGGATGCTGTATTAAGATGGGAGATGTAGGAGATCAAGATTCATCTCCATGCAGCATCCCATTCATCTCACAGCATCCCTACATATGAATTTCTATGAATTTATGAAAAATCGACTAAGTCCGAGATGCCTTTAAGTAGGGATGCTGTATTGAGATGGGAGATGTAGGAGATCAAGATTCATCTCCATGCAGCATCCCATTCATCTCGCAGCATCCTAACATATGAATTTCTTAGAATTTATGAAAAATCGACTAAGTCCGAGATGCCTTTAAGTAGGGATGCTGTATTCAGATGGGAGATGTAGGAGATTAAGATGCATCTCCATGCAGCATCCCATTCATCTCCCAGCATCCTAACATATGAATTTCTATGAATTTATGAAAAATCGACTAAGTCCGAGATGCCTTTAAGTAGGGATGCTGTATTGAGATGAGAGATGTAGGAGATCAAGATTCATCTCCATGCAGCATCCCATTCATCTCGCAGCATCCTAACATATGAATTTCTATGAATTTATGAAAAATCGACTAAGTCCGAGATGGCTTTAAGTAGGGATGCTGCATGGAGATGAGAGATGTAGGAGATCAAGATTCATCTCCATGCAGCATCTCATTCATCTCCCAGCATCCTAACATATGAATTTCTTAGAATTTATGAAAAATCGACTAAGTCCGAGATGCCTCTAAGTAGGGATGCTGTATTAAGATGGGAGATGAAGAAGATCAAGATTCATCTCCATGCAGCATCCCATTCATCTTGCAGCATCCTAACATATGAATTTCTATGAATTTATGAAAAATCGACTAAGTCCGAGATGGCTTTAAGTAGGGATGCTGTATTGAGATGAGAGATGTAGGAGATCAAGATTCATCTCCATGCAGCATCTCATTCATCTCCCAGCATCCTAACATATGAATTTCTTAGAATTTATGAAAAATCGACTAAGTCCGAGATGCATTTAAGTAGGGATGCTGTATTAAGATGGGAGATGGAGTAGATCAAGATTCATCTCCATGCAGCATCCCATTCATCTCCCAGCATCCTAACATATGAATTTCTTAGAATTTATGAAAAATCGACTAAGTCCGAGATGCCTTTAAGTAGGGATGCTGTATTGAGATGGGAGATGTAGGAGATCAAGATTCATCTCCATGCAGCATCCCATTCATCTCCCAGCATCCTAACATATGAATTTCTATGAATTTATGAAAAATCGACTAAGTCCGAGATGGCTTTAAGTAGGGATGCTGTATTAAGATGGGAGATGTAGGAGATCAAGATGCATCTCCATGCAGCATCCCATTCATCTCCCAGCATCCTAACATATGAATTTCTTAGAATTTATGAAAAATCGACTAAGTCCGAGATGCCTTTAAGTAGGGATGCTGTATTAAGATGGGAGATGAAGAAGATCAAGATTCATCTCCATGCAGCATCCCATTCATCTCCCAGCATCCTAACATATGAATTTCTATGAATTTATGAAAAATCGACTAAGTCCGAGATGCCTTTAAGTAGGGATGCTGTATTGAGATGGGAGATGTAGGAGATCAAGATTCATCTCCATGCAGCATCCCATTCATCTCCCAGCATCCTAACATATGAATTTCTTAGAATTTATGAAAAATCGACTAAGTCCGAGATGCCTTTAAGTAGGGATGCTGTATTAAGATGGGAGATGAAGAAGATCAAGATTCATCTCCATGCAGCATCCCATTCATCTCCCAGCATCCTAACATATGAATTTATATGAATTTATGAAATATCGACTAAGTCCGAGATGGCTTTAAGTAGGGATGCTGTATTAAGATGGGAGATGTCGGAGATCAAGATTCATATCCATGCAGCAACCCATTCATCTCCCAGCATCCTAACATATGAATTTCTATGAATTTATGAAAAATCGACTAAGTCCGAGATGGCTTTAAGTAGGGATGCTGTATTGAGATGAGAGATGTAGGAGATCAAGATTCATCTCCATGCAGCATCTCATTCATCTCCCAGCATCCTAACATATGAATTTCTTAGAATTTATGAAAAATCGACTAAGTCCGAGATGCCTTTAAGTAGGGATGCTGTATTAAGATGGGAGATGAAGAAGATCAAGATTCATCTCCATGCAGCATCCCATTCATCTTGCAGCATCCTAACATATGAATTTCTATGAATTTATGAAAAATCGACTAAGTCCGAGATGGCTTTAAGTAGGGATGCTGTATTGAGATGAGAGATGTAGGAGATCAAGATTCATCTCCATGCAGCATCTCATTCATCTCCCAGCATCCTAACAAATGAATTTCTTAGAATTTATGAAAAATCGACTAAGTCCGAGATGCCTTTCAGTAGGGATGCTGTATTAAGATGGGAGATGAAGAAGATCAAGATTCATCTCCATGCAGCATCCCATTCATCTCCCAGCATCCTAACATATGAATTTCTATTAATTTATGAAAAATCGACTAAGTCCGAGATGGCTTTAAGTAGGGATGCTGTATTAAGATGGGAGATGAAGAAGATCAAGATTCATCTCCATGCAGCATCTCATTCATCTCCCAGCATCCTAACATATGAATTTCTATGAATTTATGAAAAATCGACTAAGTCCGAGATGGCTTTAAGTAGGGATGCTGTATTGAGATGAGAGATGTAGGAGATCAAGATGCATCTCCATGCAGCATCCCATTCATCTCCCAGCATCCTAACATATGAATTTCTTAGAATTTACGAAAAATCGACTAAGTCCGAGATGGCTTTAAGTAGGGATGCTGTATTAAGATGGGAGATGTAGGAGATCAAGATTCATCTCCATGCAGCATCTCATTCATCTCCCAGCATCCTAACATATGAATTTCTATTAATTTATGAAAAATCGACTAAGTCCGAGATGGCTTTAAGTAGGGATGCTGTATTAAGATGGGAGATGAAGAAGATCAAGATTCATCTCCATGCAGCATCTCATTCATCTCCCAGCATCCTAACATATGAATTTCTATGAATTTATGAAAAATCGACTAAGTCCGAGATGGCTTTAAGTAGGGATGCTGTATTGAGATGAGAGATGTAGGAGATCAAGATGCATCTCCATGCAGCATCCCATTCATCTCCCAGCATCCTAACATATGAATTTCTTAGAATTTACGAAAAATCGACTAAGTCCGAGATGGCTTTAAGTAGGGATGCTGTATTAAGATGGGAGATGTAGGAGATCAAGATTCATCTCCATGCAGCATCCCATTCATCTCCCAGCATCCTAACATATGAATTTCTATGAATTTATGAAAAATCGACTAAGTCCGAGATGCCTTTAAGTAGGGATGCTGTATTGAGATGGGAGATGTAGGAGATCAAGATGCATCTCCATGCAGCATCCCATTCATCTCCCAGCATCCTAACATATGAATTTCTTAGAATTTACGAAAAATCGACTAAGTCCGAGATGCCTTTAAGTAGGGATGCTGTATTAAGATGGGAGATGTAGGAGATCAAGATTCATATCCATGCAGCATCCCATTCATCTCCCAGCATCCTAACATATGAATTTCTATGAATTTATGAAAAATCGACTAAGTCCGAGATGGCTTTAAGTAGGGATGCTGTATTGAGATGAGAGATGTAGGAGATCAAGATTCATCTCCATGCAGCATCTCATTCATCTCCCAGCATCCTAACATATGAATTTCTTAGAATTTATGAAAAATCGACTAAGTCCGAGATGCCTTTAAGTAGGGATGCTGTATTAAGATGGGAGATGAAGAAGATCAAGATTCATCTCCATGCAGCATCCCATTCATCTTGCAGCATCCTAACATAAGAATTTCTATGAATTTATGAAAAATCGACTAAGTCCGAGATGGCTTTAAGTAGGGATGCTGTATTGAGATGAGAGATGTAGGAGATCAAGATTCATCTCCATGCAGCATCTCATTCATCTCCCAGCATCCTAACAAATGAATTTCTTAGAATTTATGAAAAATCGACTAAGTCCGAGATGCCTTACAGTAGGGATGCTGTATTAAGATGGGAGATGAAGAAGATCAAGATTCATCTCCATGCAGCATCCCATTCATCTCCCAGCATCCTAACATATGAATTTCTATGAATTTATGAAAAATCGACTAAGTCCGAGATGCCTTTAAGTAGGGATGCTGTATTAAGATGGGAGATGAAGAAGATCAAGATTCATCTCCATGCAGCATCTCATTCATCTCCCAGCATCCTAACATATGAATTTCTATGAATTTATGAAAAATCGACTAAGTCCGAGATGGCTTTAAGTAGGGATGCTGTATTGAGATGAGAGATGTAGGAGATCAAGATGCATCTCCATGCAGCATCCCATTCATCTCCCAGCATCCTAACATATGAATTTCTTAGAATTTACGAAAAATCGACTAAGTCCGAGATGGCTTTAAGTAGGGATGCTGTATTAAGATGGGAGATGTAGGAGATCAAGATTCATCTCCATGCAGCATCCCATTCATCTCCCAGCATCCTAACATATGAATTTCTATGAATTTATGAAAAATCGACTAAGTCCGAGATGCCTTTAAGTAGGGATGCTGTATTGAGATGGGAGATGTAGGAGATCAAGATTCATCTCCATGCAGCATCCCATTCATCTCCCAGCATCCTAACATATGAATTTCTTAGAATTTATGAAAAATCGACTAAGTCCGAGATGCCTTTAAGAAGGGATGCTGTATTAAGATGGGAGATGAAGAAGATCAAGATTCATCTCCATGCAGCATCCCATTCATCTCCCAGCATCCTAACATATGAATTTCTATGAATTTATGAAAAATCGACTAAGTCCGAGATGCCTTTAAGTAGGGATGCTGTATTGAGATGGGAGATGTAGGAGATCAAGATTCATCTCCATGCAGCATCCCATTCATCTCCCAGCATCCTAACATATGAATTTCTTAGAATTTATGAAAAATCGACTAAGTCCGAGATGCCTTTAAGAAGGGATGCTGTATTGAGATGGGCGATGAAGAAGATCAAGATTCATCTCCATGCAGCATCCCATTCATCTCGCAGGATCCTTACAAATGTTTCTCTTAGAATTTATGAAAAATCGACTAAGTCCGAGATGCCTTTAAGTAGGGTTGCTGTATTGAGATGGGAGATGTAGGAGATCAAGATTCATCTCCATGCAGCATCCCATTCATCTCCCAGCATCCTAACATATGTTTTTCTTAGAATTTATGAAAAATCGACTAAGTCCGAGATGCCTTTAAGTAGGGATGCTGTATTAAGTTGGGAGATGAAGAAGATCAAGATTCATCTCCATGCTGCATCCCATTCATCTCGCAGCATCCTAACATAAGTTTTTCTTAGAATTTATGAAAAATCGACTAAGTCCGAGATGCCTTTAAGTAGGGATGCTGTATTAAGTTGGGAGATGAAGAAGATCAAGATTCATCTCCATGCAGCATCCCATTCATCTCGCAGCATCCTTACATATGAATTTCTTAGAATTTATGAAAAATCGACTAAGTCCGAGATGCCTTTAAGTAGGGATGCTGTATTGAAATGGGAGATGTAGAAGATCAAGATTCATCTCCATGCAGCATCCCATTCATCTCGCAGCTTCCTAACATATGAATTTCTTAGAATTTATGAAAAATCGACTAAGTCCGAGATGGCTTTAAGCAGGGATGCTGTATTAAGATGGGAGATGAAGAAGATCAAGATTCATCTCCATGCTGCATCCCATTCATCTCGCAGCATCCTAACATATGTTTTTCTTAGAATTTATGAAAAATCGACTAAGTCCGAGATGCCTTTAAGTAGGGATGCTGTATCGAGATGGGAGATGAAGAAGATCAAGATTCATCTCCATGCAGCATCCCATTCACCTCGCAGCATCCTAACATATGAATTTCTTAGAATTAATGAAAAATCGACTTAGTCCGAGATGCCTTTAAATAGGGATGCTGTATTAAGATGGGAGATGAAGAAGATCAAGATTCATCTCCATGCAGCATCCCTTTCATCTCGCAGCATCCTAACATATGTTTTTCTTAGAATTTATGAAAAATCGACTAAGTCCGAGATGCCTTTAAGTAGGGATGCTGTATTGAGATGGGAGATGAAGAAGATCATGATTCATCTCCATGCAGCATCCCATTCATCTCGCAGCATCCTTACATATGAATTTCTTAGAGTTTATGAAAAATCGACTAAGTCCGAGATGCCTTTAAGTAGGGATGCTGTATTAAGATGGGAGATGTAGGAGATCAAGATGCATCTCCATGCAGCATCCCATTCATCTCCCAGCATCCTAACATATGAATTTCTATGAATTTATGAAAAAACGACTAAGTCCGAGATGCCTTTAAGTAGGGATGCTGTATTGAGATGGGAGATGAAGAAGATCAAGATTCATCTCCATGCAGCATCCCATGCATCTCGCAGCATCCTAACATTTGTTTTTCTTAGAATTTATGAAAAATCGACTAAGTCCGAGATGCCTTTAAGTAAGGATGCCGTATTATGATGGGAGATGTAGAAGATCAAGATTCATCTCCATGCAGCATCCAATTCATCTCCCAGCATCCTAACATATGTTTTACTTAGAATTTATGAAAAATCGACTAAGTCCGAGATGCCTTTAAGTAGGGATGCTGTATTGAGATGGGAGATGAAGAAGATCAAGATTCATCTCCATGCAGCATCCCATTCATCTCGCAGCATCCTAACATATGTTTTTCTTAGAATTTATGAAAAATCGACTAAGTCCGAGATGCCTTTAAGTAGGGATGCTGTATTAAGATGGGAGATGGAGAAGATCAAGATTCATCTCCATGCAGCATCCCATTCATCTCGCAGCATCCTAACATATTGTTTTCTTAGAATTTATGAAAAATCGACTAAGTCCGAGATGCCTTTAAGTAGGGATGCTGTATTAAGATGGGAGATGGAGAAGATCAAGATTCATCTCCATGCAGCATCCTATTCATCTCGCAGCATCCAAACATATGTTTTTCTTAGAATTTATGAAAAATCGACTAAGTCCGAGATGCCTTTAAGTAGGGATGCTGTATTAAGATGGGAGATGAAGAAGATCAAGATTCATCTCCATGCAGCATCCCATTCATCTCGCAGCATCCTAACATATGAATTTCTATGAATTTATGAAAAATCGACTAAGTCCGAGATGGCTTTAAGTAGGGATGCTGTATTGAGATGAGAGATGTAGGAGATCAAGATTCATCTCCATGCAGCATCCCACTCATCTCGCAGCATCCTAACATATGAATTTCTATGAATTTATGGAAAATCGACTAAGTCCGAGATGCCTTTAAGTAGGGATGCTGTATTAAGATGGGAGATGGAGAAGATCAAGATTCATCTCCATGCAGCATCCCATTCATCTCCCAGCATCCTAACATATGTTTTTCTATGAATTTATGAAAAATCGACTAAGTCCGAGATGCCTTTAAGTAGGGATGCTGTATTGAGATGGGAGATGAAGAAGATCAAGATTCATCTCCATGCAGCATCTTATTCATCTCGCAGCATCCTAACATATGTTTTTCTTAGAATTTATGAAAAATCGACTAAGTCCGAGATGCCTTTAATTAGGGATGCTGTATTGAGATGGGAGATGTAGGAGATCAAGATTCATCTCCATGCAGCATCCCATTCATCTCTCAGCATCCTAACATATCAATTTCTTAGAATTTATGAAAAATCGGCTAAGTCCGAGATGCCTTTAAGTAGGGATGCTGTATTCAGATGGGAGATGGAGAAGATCAAGATTCATCTCAATGCAGCATCCCATTCATCTCCCAGCATCCTAACATATGAATTTCTTAGAATTTATGAAAAATCGACTAAGTCCGAGATGCCTTTAATTAGGGATGCTGTATTGAGATGGGAGATGTAGGAGATCAAGATTCATCTCCATGCAGCATCCCATTCATCTCGCAGCATCCTAACATATCAATTTCTTAGAATTTATGAAAAATCGGCTAAGTCCAAGATGCCTTTAAGCAGGGATGCTGTATTGAGATGGGAGATGTAGGAGATCAAGATTCATCTCCATGCAGCATCCCATTCATCTCCCAGCATCCTAACATATCAATTTCTTAGAATTTATGAAAAATCGACTAAGTCCGAGATGCCTTTAATTAGGGATGCTGTATTGAGATGGGAGATGTAGGAGATCAAGATTCATCTCCATGCAGCATCCCATTCATCTCGCAGCATCCTAACATATGTTTTTCTTAGAATTTATGAAAAATCGACTAAGTCCGAGATGCCTTTAAGTAGGGATGCTGTATTGAGATGGGAGATGAAGAAGATCAAGATTCATCTCCATGCAGCATCCCATTCATCTCCCAGCATCCTAACATATGAATTTCTTAGAATTTATGAAAAATCGACTAAGTCCGAGATGCCTTTAAGTAGGGATGCTGTATCGAGATGGGAGATGAAGAAGATCGAGATTCATCTCCATGCAGCATCCCATTCATCTCGCAGCATCCTAGCATATGAATTTCTTAGAATTTATGAAAAATCGACTAAGTCCGAGATGCCTTTAAGTAGGGATGCTGTATTAAAATGGGAGATGAAGAAGATTAAGATTCATCTCCATGCAGCATCCCATTCATCTCGCAGCATCCTAACATATGTTTTTCTTAGAATTTATGAAAAATCGACTAAGTCAGAGATGCCTTTAAGTAGGGATGCTGTATTAAGATGGGAGATGAAGAAGATCAAGATTCATCCCAATGCAGCATCCCATTCATCTCGCAGCATCCGAGCATATGTTTTTCTTAGAATTTATGAAAAATCGACTAAGTCCGAGATGCCTTTAAGTAGGGATGCTGTATAAAGATGGGAGATGAAGAAGATCAAGATTCATCTCAATGCCGCATCCCATTCATCTCGCAGCATCCTAACATATGTTTTTCTTAGAATTTATGAAAAATCGACTAAGTCCGAGATGCCTTTAAGTAGGGATGCTGTATTGAGATGGGAGATGAAGAAGATCAAGATTCATCTCCATGCAGCATCCCATTCATCTCCCAGCATCCTAACATATGTTTTTCTTAGAATTTATGAAAAATCGACTAAGTCCGAGATGCCTTTAAGTAGGGATGCTGTATTGAGATGGGAGATGAAGAAGATCATGATTCA
Organism: Anopheles coustani; assembly: GCF_943734705.1. Classification (NCBI taxonomy): domain Eukaryota; kingdom Metazoa; phylum Arthropoda; class Insecta; order Diptera; family Culicidae; genus Anopheles; species Anopheles coustani. Next base: position 124,915 of record NW_026525104.1, on the reverse strand, counting down.
TCTCCATGCAGCATCCCATTCATCTCGCAGCATCCTTACATATGAATTTCTTAGAGTTTATGAAAAATCGACTAAGTCCGAGATGCCTTTAAGTAGGGATGCTGTATTAAGATGGGAGATGTAGGAGATCAAGATGCATCTCCATGCAGCATCCCATTCATCTCCCAGCATCCTAACATATGAATTTCTATGAATTTATGAAAAAACGACTAAGTCCGAGATGCCTTTAAGTAGGGATGCTGTATTGAGATGGGAGATGAAGAAGATCAAGATTCATCTCCATGCAGCATCCCATGCATCTCGCAGCATCCTAACATTTGTTTTTCTTAGAATTTATGAAAAATCGACTAAGTCCGAGATGCCTTTAAGTAAGGATGCCGTATTATGATGGGAGATGTAGAAGATCAAGATTCATCTCCATGCAGCATCCAATTCATCTCCCAGCATCCTTACATATGTTTTTCTTAGAATTTATGAAAAATCGACTAAGTCCGAGATGCCTTTAAGTAGGGATGCTGTATTGAGATGGGAGATGAAGAAGATCAAGATTCATCTCCATGCAGCATCCCATTCATCTCGCAGCATCCTAACATATGTTTTTCTTAGAATTTATGAAAAATCGACTAAGTCCGAGATGCCTCTAAGTAGGGATGCTGTATTAAGATGGGAGATGAAGAAGATCAAGATTCATCTCCATGCAGCATCCCATTCATCTTGCAGCATCCTAACATATGAATTTCTATGAATTTATGAAAAATCGACTAAGTCCGAGATGGCTTTAAGTAGGGATGCTGTATTGAGATGAGAGATGTAGGAGATCAAGATTCATCTCCATGCAGCATCTCATTCATCTCCCAGCATCCTAACATATGAATTTCTTAGAATTTATGAAAAATCGACTAAGTCCGAGATGCATTTAAGTAGGGATGCTGTATTAAGATGGGAGATGTAGTAGATCAAGATTCATCTCCATGCAGCATCCCATTCATCTCCCAGCATCCTAACATATGAATTTCTTAGAATTTATGAAAAATCGACTAAGTCCGAGATGCCTTTAAGTAGGGATGCTGTATTGAGATGGGAGATGTAGGAGATCAAGATTCATCTCCATGCAGCATCCCATTCATCTCCCAGCATCCTAACATATGAATTTCTATGAATTTATGAAAAATCGACTAAGTCCGAGATGGCTTTAAGTAGGGATGCTGTATTAAGATGGGAGATGTAGGAGATCAAGATGCATCTCCATGCAGCATCCCATTCATCTCCCAGCATCCTAACATATGAATTTCTTAGAATTTATGAAAAATCGACTAAGTCCGAGATGCCTTTAAGTAGGGATGCTGTATTAAGATGGGAGATGAAGAAGATCAAGATTCATCTCCATGCAGCATCCCATTCATCTCCCAGCATCCTAACATATGAATTTCTATGAATTTATGAAAAATCGACTAAGTCCGAGATGCCTTTAAGTAGGGATGCTGTATTGAGATGGGAGATGTAGGAGATCAAGATTCATCTCCATGCAGCATCCCATTCATCTCCCAGCATCCTAACATATGAATTTCTTAGAATTTATGAAAAATCGACTAAGTCCGAGATGCCTTTAAGTAGGGATGCTGTATTAAGATGGGAGATGAAGAAGATCAAGATTCATCTCCATGCAGCATCCCATTCATCTCCCAGCATCCTAACATATGAATTTATATGAATTTATGAAATATCGACTAAGTCCGAGATGGCTTTAAGTAGGGATGCTGTATTAAGATGGGAGATGTCGGAGATCAAGATTCATATCCATGCAGCAACCCATTCATCTCCCAGCATCCTAACATATGAATTTCTATGAATTTATGAAAAATCGACTAAGTCCGAGATGGCTTTAAGTAGGGATGCTGTATTGAGATGAGAGATGTAGGAGATCAAGATTCATCTCCATGCAGCATCTCATTCATCTCCCAGCATCCTAACATATGAATTTCTTAGAATTTATGAAAAATCGACTAAGTCCGAGATGCCTTTAAGTAGGGATGCTGTATTAAGATGGGAGATGAAGAAGATCAAGATTCATCTCCATGCAGCATCCCATTCATCTTGCAGCATCCTAACATATGAATTTCTATGAATTTATGAAAAATCGACTAAGTCCGAGATGGCTTTAAGTAGGGATGCTGTATTGAGATGAGAGATGTAGGAGATCAAGATTCATCTCCATGCAGCATCTCATTCATCTCCCAGCATCCTAACAATTGAATTTCTTAGAATTTATGAAAAATCGACTAAGTCCGAGATGCCTTTCAGTAGGGATGCTGTATTAAGATGGGAGATGAAGAAGATCAAGATTCATCTCCATGCAGCATCCCATTCATCTCCCAGCATCCTAACATATGAATTTCTATTAATTTATGAAAAATCGACTAAGTCCGAGATGGCTTTAAGTAGGGATGCTGTATTAAGATGGGAGATGAAGAAGATCAAGATTCATCTCCATGCAGCATCTCATTCATCTCCCAGCATCCTAACATATGAATTTCTATGAATTTATGAAAAATCGACTAAGTCCGAGATGGCTTTAAGTAGGGATGCTGTATTGAGATGAGAGATGTAGGAGATCAAGATGCATCTCCATGCAGCATCCCATTCATCTCCCAGCATCCTAACATATGAATTTCTTAGAATTTACGAAAAATCGACTAAGTCCGAGATGGCTTTAAGTAGGGATGCTGTATTAAGATGGGAGATGTAGGAGATCAAGATTCATCTCCATGCAGCATCTCATTCATCTCCCAGCATCCTAACATATGAATTTCTATTAATTTATGAAAAATCGACTAAGTCCGAGATGGCTTTAAGTAGGGATGCTGTATTAAGATGGGAGATGAAGAAGATCAAGATTCATCTCCATGCAGCATCTCATTCATCTCCCAGCATCCTAACATATGAATTTCTATGAATTTATGAAAAATCGACTAAGTCCGAGATGGCTTTAAGTAGGGATGCTGTATTGAGATGAGAGATGTAGGAGATCAAGATGCATCTCCATGCAGCATCCCATTCATCTCCCAGCATCCTAACATATGAATTTCTTAGAATTTACGAAAAATCGACTAAGTCCGAGATGGCTTTAAGTAGGGATGCTGTATTAAGATGGGAGATGTAGGAGATCAAGATTCATCTCCATGCAGCATCCCATTCATCTCCCAGCATCCTAACATATGAATTTCTATGAATTTATGAAAAATCGACTAAGTCCGAGATGCCTTTAAGTAGGGATGCTGTATTGAGATGGGAGATGTAGGAGATCAAGATGCATCTCCATGCAGCATCCCATTCATCTCCCAGCATCCTAACATATGAATTTCTTAGAATTTACGAAAAATCGACTAAGTCCGAGATGCCTTTAAGTAGGGATGCTGTATTAAGATGGGAGATGTAGGAGATCAAGATTCATATCCATGCAGCATCCCATTCATCTCCCAGCATCCTAACATATGAATTTCTATGAATTTATGAAAAATCGACTAAGTCCGAGATGGCTTTAAGTAGGGATGCTGTATTGAGATGAGAGATGTAGGAGATCAAGATTCATCTCCATGCAGCATCTCATTCATCTCCCAGCATCCTAACATATGAATTTCTTAGAATTTATGAAAAATCGACTAAGTCCGAGATGCCTTTAAGTAGGGATGCTGTATTAAGATGGGAGATGAAGAAGATCAAGATTCATCTCCATGCAGCATCCCATTCATCTTGCAGCATCCTAACATAAGAATTTCTATGAATTTATGAAAAATCGACTAAGTCCGAGATGGCTTTAAGTAGGGATGCTGTATTGAGATGAGAGATGTAGGAGATCAAGATTCATCTCCATGCAGCATCTCATTCATCTCCCAGCATCCTAACAAATGAATTTCTTAGAATTTATGAAAAATCGACTAAGTCCGAGATGCCTTTCAGTAGGGATGCTGTATTAAGATGGGAGATGAAGAAGATCAAGATTCATCTCCATGCAGCATCCCATTCATCTCCCAGCATCCTAACATATGAATTTCTATGAATTTATGAAAAATCGACTAAGTCCGAGATGCCTTTAAGTAGGGATGCTGTATTAAGATGGGAGATGAAGAAGATCAAGATTCATCTCCATGCAGCATCTCATTCATCTCCCAGCATCCTAACATATGAATTTCTATGAATTTATGAAAAATCGACTAAGTCCGAGATGGCTTTAAGTAGGGATGCTGTATTGAGATGAGAGATGTAGGAGATCAAGATGCATCTCCATGCAGCATCCCATTCATCTCCCAGCATCCTAACATATGAATTTCTTAGAATTTACGAAAAATCGACTAAGTCCGAGATGGCTTTAAGTAGGGATGCTGTATTAAGATGGGAGATGTAGGAGATCAAGATTCATCTCCATGCAGCATCCCATTCATCTCCCAGCATCCTAACATATGAATTTCTATGAATTTATGAAAAATCGACTAAGTCCGAGATGCCTTTAAGTAGGGATGCTGTATTGAGATGGGAGATGTAGGAGATCAAGATTCATCTCCATGCAGCATCCCATTCATCTCCCAGCATCCTAACATATGAATTTCTTAGAATTTATGAAAAATCGACTAAGTCCGAGATGCCTTTAAGAAGGGATGCTGTATTAAGATGGGAGATGAAGAAGATCAAGATTCATCTCCATGCAGCATCCCATTCATCTCCCAGCATCCTAACATATGAATTTCTATGAATTTATGAAAAATCGACTAAGTCCGAGATGCCTTTAAGTAGGGATGCTGTATTGAGATGGGAGATGTAGGAGATCAAGATTCATCTCCATGCAGCATCCCATTCATCTCCCAGCATCCTAACATATGAATTTCTTAGAATTTATGAAAAATCGACTAAGTCCGAGATGCCTTTAAGAAGGGATGCTGTATTGAGATGGGCGATGAAGAAGATCAAGATTCATCTCCATGCAGCATCCCATTCATCTCGCAGGATCCTTACAAATGTTTCTCTTAGAATTTATGAAAAATCGACTAAGTCCGAGATGCCTTTAAGTAGGGTTGCTGTATTGAGATGGGAGATGTAGGAGATCAAGATTCATCTCCATGCAGCATCCCATTCATCTCCCAGCATCCTAACATATGTTTTTCTTAGAATTTATGAAAAATCGACTAAGTCCGAGATGCCTTTAAGTAGGGATGCTGTATTAAGTTGGGAGATGAAGAAGATCAAGATTCATCTCCATGCTGCATCCCATTCATCTCGCAGCATCCTAACATAAGTTTTTCTTAGAATTTATGAAAAATCGACTAAGTCCGAGATGCCTTTAAGTAGGGATGCTGTATTAAGTTGGGAGATGAAGAAGATCAAGATTCATCTCCATGCAGCATCCCATTCATCTCGCAGCATCCTTACATATGAATTTCTTAGAATTTATGAAAAATCGACTAAGTCCGAGATGCCTTTAAGTAGGGATGCTGTATTGAAATGGGAGATGTAGAAGATCAAGATTCATCTCCATGCAGCATCCCATTCATCTCGCAGCTTCCTAACATATGAATTTCTTAGAATTTATGAAAAATCGACTAAGTCCGAGATGGCTTTAAGCAGGGATGCTGTATTAAGATGGGAGATGAAGAAGATCAAGATTCATCTCCATGCTGCATCCCATTCATCTCGCAGCATCCTAACATATGTTTTTCTTAGAATTTATGAAAAATCGACTAAGTCCGAGATGCCTTTAAGTAGGGATGCTGTATCGAGATGGGAGATGAAGAAGATCAAGATTCATCTCCATGCAGCATCCCATTCACCTCGCAGCATCCTAACATATGAATTTCTTAGAATTAATGAAAAATCGACTTAGTCCGAGATGCCTTTAAATAGGGATGCTGTATTAAGATGGGAGATGAAGAAGATCAAGATTCATCTCCATGCAGCATCCCTTTCATCTCGCAGCATCCTAACATATGTTTTTCTTAGAATTTATGAAAAATCGACTAAGTCCGAGATGCCTTTAAGTAGGGATGCTGTATTGAGATGGGAGATGAAGAAGATCATGATTCATCTCCATGCAGCATCCCATTCATCTCGCGGCATCCTTACATATGAATTTCTTAGAGTTTATGAAAAATTGACTTAGTCCGAGATGCCTTTAAGTAGGGATGCTGTATTGAGATGGGAGATGTAGGAGATCAAGATTCATCTCCATGCAGCATCCCATTCATCTCCCAGCATCCTAACATATGAATTTCTATGAATTTATGAAAAAACGACTAAGTCCGAGATGCCTTTAAGTAGGGATGCTGTATTGAGATGGGAGATGAAGAAGATCAAGATTCATCTCCATGCAGCATCCCATGCATCTCGCAGCATCCTAACATTTGTTTTTCTTAGAATTTATGAAAAATCGACTAAGTCCGAGATGCCTTTAAGTAAGGATGCCGTATTATGATGGGAGATGTAGAAGATCAAGATTCATCTCCATGCAGCATCCAATTCATCTCCCAGCATCCTTACATATGTTTTTCTTAGAATTTATGAAAAATCGACTAAGTCCGAGATGCCTTTAAGTAGGGATGCTGTATTGAGATGGGAGATGAAGAAGATCAAGATTCATCTCCATGCAGCATCCCATTCATCTCGCAGCATCCTAACATATGTTTTTCTTAGAATTTATGAAAAATCGACTAAGTCCGAGATGCCTTTAAGTAGGGATGCTGTATTAAGATGGGAGATGGAGAAGATCAAGATTCATCTCCATGCAGCATCCCATTCATCTCGCAGCATCCTAACATATTGTTTTCTTAGAATTTATGAAAAATCGACTAAGTCCGAGATGCCTTTAAGTAGGGATGCTGTATTAAGATGGGAGATGGAGAAGATCAAGATTCATCTCCATGCAGCATCCTATTCATCTCGCAGCATCCAAACATATGTTTTTCTTAGAATTTATGAAAAATCGACTAAGTCCGAGATGCCTTTAAGTAGGGATGCTGTATTAAGATGGGAGATGAAGAAGATCAAGATTCATCTCCATGCAGCATCCCATTCATCTCGCAGCATCCTAACATATGAATTTCTATGAATTTATGAAAAATCGACTAAGTCCGAGATGGCTTTAAGTAGGGATGCTGTATTGAGATGAGAGATGTAGGAGATCAAGATTCATCTCCATGCAGCATCCCATTCATCTCGCAGCATCCTAACATATGAATTTCTATGAATTTATGGAAAATCGACTAAGTCCGAGATGCCTTTAAGTAGGGATGCTGTATTAAGATGGGAGATGGAGAAGATCAAGATTCATCTCCATGCAGCATCCCATTCATCTCCCAGCATCCTAACATATGTTTTTCTATGAATTTATGAAAAATCGACTAAGTCCGAGATGCCTTTAAGTAGGGATGCTGTATTGAGATGGGAGATGAAGAAGATCAAGATTCATCTCCATGCAGCATCTTATTCATCTCGCAGCATCCTAACATATGTTTTTCTTAGAATTTATGAAAAATCGACTAAGTCCGAGATGCCTTTAATTAGGGATGCTGTATTGAGATGGGAGATGTAGGAGATCAAGATTCATCTCCATGCAGCATCCCATTCATCTCTCAGCATCCTAACATATCAATTTCTTAGAATTTATGAAAAATCGGCTAAGTCCGAGATGCCTTTAAGTAGGGATGCTGTATTCAGATGGGAGATGGAGAAGATCAAGATTCATCTCAATGCAGCATCCCATTCATCTCCCAGCATCCTAACATATGAATTTCTTAGAATTTATGAAAAATCGACTAAGTCCGAGATGCCTTTAATTAGGGATGCTGTATTGAGATGGGAGATGTAGGAGATCAAGATTCATCTCCATGCAGCATCCCATTCATCTCGCAGCATCCTAACATATCAATTTCTTAGAATTTATGAAAAATCGGCTAAGTCCAAGATGCCTTTAAGCAGGGATGCTGTATTGAGATGGGAGATGTAGGAGATCAAGATTCATCTCCATGCAGCATCCCATTCATCTCCCAGCATCCTAACATATCAATTTCTTAGAATTTATGAAAAATCGACTAAGTCCGAGATGCCTTTAATTAGGGATGCTGTATTGAGATGGGAGATGTAGGAGATCAAGATTCATCTCCATGCAGCATCCCATTCATCTCGCAGCATCCTAACATATGTTTTTCTTAGAATTTATGAAAAATCGACTAAGTCCGAGATGCCTTTAAGTAGGGATGCTGTATTGAGATGGGAGATGAAGAAGATCAAGATTCATCTCCATGCAGCATCCCATTCATCTCCCAGCATCCTAACATATGAATTTCTTAGAATTTATGAAAAATCGACTAAGTCCGAGATGCCTTTAAGTAGGGATGCTGTATCGAGATGGGAGATGAAGAAGATCGAGATTCATCTCCATGCAGCATCCCATTCATCTCGCAGCATCCTAGCATATGAATTTCTTAGAATTTATGAAAAATCGACTAAGTCCGAGATGCCTTTAAGTAGGGATGCTGTATTAAAATGGGAGATGAAGAAGATTAAGATTCATCTCCATGCAGCATCCCATTCATCTCGCAGCATCCTAACATATGTTTTTCTTAGAATTTATGAAAAATCGACTAAGTCAGAGATGCCTTTAAGTAGGGATGCTGTATTAAGATGGGAGATGAAGAAGATCAAGATTCATCCCAATGCAGCATCCCATTCATCTCGCAGCATCCGAGCATATGTTTTTCTTAGAATTTATGAAAAATCGACTAAGTCCGAGATGCCTTTAAGTAGGGATGCTGTATAAAGATGGGAGATGAAGAAGATCAAGATTCATCTCAATGCCGCATCCCATTCATCTCGCAGCATCCTAACATATGTTTTTCTTAGAATTTATTAAAAATCGACTAAGTCCGAGATGCCTTTAAGTAGGGATGCTGTATTAAGACGGGAGATGAAGAAGATCGAGATTCATCTCAATGCAGCATCCCATTCATCTCGCAGCATCCTAACATATGTTTTTCTTAGAATTTATGAAAAATCGACTAAGTCCGAGATGCCTTTAAGTAGGGATGCTGTATTAATATGGGAGGTGAAAAAGATCAAGATTCATCTCCATGCAGCATCCCATTCATCTCGCAGCATCCTAACATATGTTTTTTTTTTAGAATTTATGAAAAATCGACTAAGTCCGAGATGCCTTTAAGTAGGGATGCTGTTTTGAGATGGGAGATGAAGAAGATCAAGATTTATCTACATGCAGCATCCCATTCATCTCTCAGCATCCTAACATATGAATTTCTTAGAATTTATGAAAAATCGACTAAGTCCGAGATGCCTTTAAGTAGGGATGCTGTATTAAGATGGGAGATGATGGAGATCAAGATTCATCTCCATGCAGCATCTCATTCATCTCGCAGCATCCTAACATATGTTTTTCTTAGAATTTATGAAAAATCGACTAAGTCCGAGATGCCTTCAAGAAGGGATGCTGTTTTGAGATGGGAGATGAAGAAGATCAAGATTTATCTACATGCAGCATCCCATTCATCTCGCAGCATCCTAACATATGTTTTTCTTAGAATTTATGAAAAATCGACTAAGTCCGAGATGCCTTTAAGTAGGGATGCTGTATTAAGATGGGAGATGAAGAAGATCAAGATTCATCTCCATGCAGCATCCCATTCATCTCGCAGCATCCTAACATATGATTTTCTTAGAATTTATGAAAAATCAACTAAGTTCGAGATGCCTTTAAGTAGGGATGCTGTATTGAGATGGGAGATGAAGAAGATCAAGATTCATCTCCATGCAGCATCCCATTCATCTCGCAGCATCCTAACATATGTTTTTCTTAGAATTTATGAAAAATCGACTAAGTCCGAGATGCCTTTAAGTATTGATGCTGTATTGAGATGGGAGATGCAGAACATCAAGATTCATCTCCATACAGCATCCCATTCATCTCCCAGCATCCTAACATATGTTTTGCTTAGAATTTATGAAAAATCGACTAAGTGCGAGATGCCTTTAAGAAGGGATGCTGTATTAAGATGGAAGATGTAGAAGATCAAGATTCATCTCCATGCAGCATCCCATTCATCTCGCAGCATCCTAACATATGCTTTTCTTAGAATTTATGAAAAATCGACTAAGTCCGAGATGCCTTTAAGTAGGGATGCTGTATTAAGATGGGAGATGAAGAAGATCAAGATTCATCTCCATGCAGCATCCCATTCATCTCCCAGCATCCTAACATATGAATTTCTATGAATTTATGAAAAATCGAATAAGTCCGAGATGCCTTTAAGTAGGGATGCTGTATTGAGATGAGAGATGTAGGAGATCAAGATTCATCTCCATGCAGCATCCCATTCATCTCGCAGCATCCTAACATATGAATTTCTATGAATTTATGAAAAATCGACTAAGTCCGAGATGCCTTTAAGTAGGGATGCTGTATTGAGACGGGAGATGTAGGAGATCAATATTCATCTGCATGCAGCATCTTATTCATCTCGCAGCATCCTAACATATGAATTTCTTAGAATTTACGAAAAATCGACTAAGTCCGAGATGCCTTTAAGTAGGGATGCTGTATTAAGATGGGAGATGAAGAAGATCAAGATTCATCTCCATGCAGCATCCCTTTCATCTCGCAGCATCCTAACATATGTTTTTCTTAGAATTTATGAAAAATCGACTAAGTCCGAGATGCCTTTAAGTAGGGATGCTGTATTAAGATGGGAGATGAAGAAGATCAAGATTCATCTCCATGCAGCATCCCATTCATCTCCCAGCATCCTAACATATGAATTTCTTAGAATTTATGAAAAATCGACTAAGTCCGAGATGGCTTTAAGTAGGGATGCTGTATTGAGATGAGAGATGTAGGAGATCAAGATTCATCTCCATGCAGCATCCCATTCATCTTGCAGCATCCTCACATATGAATTTCTATGAATTTATGAAAAATCGACTAAGTCCGAGATGCCTTTAAGTAGGGATGCTGTATTGAGATGGGAGATGTAGGAGATCAAGATTCATCTCCATGCAGCATCCCATTCATCTCCCAGCATCCTAACATATGAATTTCTATGAATTTATGAAAAATCGACTAAGTCCGAGATGCATTTAAGTAGGGATGCTGTATTAAGATGGGAGATGAAGTAGATCAAGATTCATCTCCATGCAGCATCCCATTCATCTCCCAGCATCCTAACATATGAATTTCTTAGAATTTATGAAAAATCGACTAAGTCCGAGATGCCTTTAAGTAGGGATGCTGTATTAAGATGGGAGATGAAGAAGATCAAGATTCATCTCCATGCAGCATCCCATTCATCTCCCAGCATCCTAACATATGAATTTCTTAGAATTTATGAAAAATCGACTAAGTCCGAGATGGCTTTAAGTAGGGATGCTGTATTAAGATGGGAGATGTAGGAGATCAAGATGCATCTCCATGCAGCATCCCATTCATCTCCCAGCATCCTAACATATGAATTTCTATGAATTTATGAAAAATCGACTAAGTCCGAGATGCCTTTAAGTAGGGATGCTGTATTGAGATGGGAGATGTAGGAGATCAAGATGCATCTCCATGCAGCATCCCATTCATCTCGCAGCATCCTAACATATGTTTTTCTTAGAGTTTATGAAAAATCGACTAAGTCCGAGATGCATTTAAGTAGGGATGCTGTATTAAGATGGGAGATGAAGTAGATCAAGATTCACCTCCATGCAGCATCTAATTCATCTCGCAGCATCCTAACATATGTTTTTCTTAGAATTTATGAAAAATCGACAAAGTCCGAGATGCCTTTAAGTAGGGATGTTGTATTGAGATGGGAGATGAAGAAGATCAAGATTCATCTCATTGCAGCATCTCATTCATCTCGCAGCATCCTAACATATGTTTTTCTTAGAATTTATGAAAAATCGACTAAGTCCGAGATGCCTTTAAGTAAAGATGCTGTATTAGTATGGGAGATGAAGAAGATCAAGATTCATCTCCATGCAGCATCCCATTCATCTCGCAGCATCCTAACATATGAATTTCTATGAATTTATGAAAAATCGACTAAGTCCGAGATGCCTTTAAGTAGGGATGCTGTATTGAGATGAGAGATGAAGAAGATTAAGATTCATCTCCATGCGACATCCCATTCATCTCGCAGCATCCTAACATATGTTTTTCTTAGAATTTATACAAAATCGGCTAAGTCCGAGATGCCTTAAAGTAGGGATGCTGTATTAAGATGAGAGAAGGAGAAGATCAAGATTCATCTCCATGCAGCATCCCATTCATCTCGCAGCATCCTAACATATGTTTTTCTTAAGATTTATGAAAAATCGACTAAGTCCGTGATGCCTTTAAGCAGGGATGCTGTATTGAGATGGGAGATGAGGAAGATCAAGATTCATCTCCATGCAGCATCCCATTCATCTCGCAGCATCCTAACATATGAATTTCTTAGAATTTATGAAAAATCGACTAAGTCCGAGATGGCTTTAAGTAGGGATGCTGTATTAAGATGGGAGATGTAGGAGATCAAGATGCATCTCCATGCAGCATCCCATTCATCTCCCAGCATCCTAACATATGAATTTCTATGAATTTATGAAAAATCGACTAAGTCCGAGATGCCTTTAAGTAGGGATGCTGTATTGAGATGGGAGATGTAGGAGATCAAGATGCATCTCCATGCAGCATCCCATTCATCTCCCAGCATCCTAACATATGAATTTCTATGAATTTATGAAAAATCGACTAAGTCCGAGATGCCTTTAAGTAGGGATGCTGTATTGAGATGGGAGATGTAGGAGATCAAGATTCATCTCCATGCAGCATCCCATTCATCTCCCAGCATCCTAACATATGAATTTCTATGAATTTATGAAAAATCGACTAAGTCCGAGATGCATTTAAGTAGGGATGCTGTATTAAGATGGGAGATGAAGTAGATCAAGATTCATCTCCATGCAGCATCCCATTCATCTCCCAGCATCCTAACATATGAATTTCTTAGAATTTATGAAAAATCGACTAAGTCCGAGATGCCTTTAAGTAGGGATGCTGTATTAAGATGGGAGATGAAGGAGATCAAGATTCATCTCCATGCAGCATCCCATTCATCTCCCAGCATCCTAACATATGAATTTCTTAGAATTTATGAAAAATCGACTAAGTCCGAGATGGCTTTAAGTAGGGATGCTGTATTAAGATGGGAGATGTAGGAGATCAAGATGCATCTCCATGCAGCATCCCATTCATCTCCCAGCATCCTAACATATGAATTTCTATGAATTTATGAAAAATCGACTAAGTCCGAGATGGCTTTAAGTAGGGATGCTGTATTAAGATGGGAGATGTAGGAGATCAAGATGCATCTCCATGCAGCATCCCATTCATCTCCCAGCATCCTAACATATGAATTTATATGAATTTATGAAATATCGACTAAGTCCGAGATGGCTTTAAGTAGGGATGCTGTATTAAGATGGGAGATGTAGGAGATCAAGATTCATATCCATGCAGCATCCCATTCATCTCCCAGCATCCTAACATATGAATTTCTATGAATTTATGAAAAATCGACTAAGTCCGAGATGGCTTTAAGTAGGGATGCTGTATTGAGATGAGAGATGTAGGAGATCAAGATTCATCTCCATGCAGCATCTCATTCATCTCCCAGCATCCTAACATATGAATTTCTTAGAATTTATGAAAAATCGAATAAGTCCGAGATGCCTTTAAGCAGGGATGCTGTATTGAGATGAGAGATGGAGAAGATCAAGATTCATCTCCATGCGGCATCCCATACATCTCGCAGCACCCTAACATATGTTTTTCTTAGAATTTATGAAAAATCGACTAAGTCAGAGATGCCTTTAAGTAGGGATGCTGTATTAAGATGGGAGATGAAAAAGATCAAGATTCATCTCCATGCAGCATCCCATTCATCTCGCAGCATCCTAACATATGTTTTTCTTAGTATTTATGAAAAATCGACTAAGTCCGAGATGCCTTCAAGTAGGGATGCTGTATTAAGATGGAAGATGTAGAAGATCAAGATTCATCTCCATGCAGCATCCCATTCATCTCCCAGCATCCTAACATATGTTTTTCTATGAATTTATGAAAAATCGACTAAGTCCGAGATGCCTTTAAGTAGGGATGCTGTATTAAGATTGGAGATGGAGAAGATCAAGATTCATCTCCATGCAGCATCCCATTCATCTCGCAGCATCCTAACACATGTTTTTCTTAGAATTTATGAAAAATCGACTAAGTCCGAAATGCCTTTAAGTAGGGATGCTGTATTAAGATGGGAGATGATGAAGATCAAGATTCATCTCCATGCAGCATCCCATTCATCTCGCAGCATCCTAACATATGAATTTCTTAGAATTTTTGAAAAATCGACTAAGTCCCAGATGCCTTTAAGTAGGGATGCTGTATTAGGATGGGAGATGAAGAAGATCAAGATTCATCTCCATGCAGCATCCCATTCATCTCGCAGCATCCTAACATATGAATTTCTTAGAATTTATGAAAAATCGACTAAGTCCCAGATGCCTTTAAGTAGGGATGCTGTATTAGGATGGGAGATGAAGAAGATCAAGATTCATCTCCATGCAGCATCCCATTCATCTCGCAGCATCCTAACATATGAATTTCTTAGAATTTTTGAAAAATCGACTAAGTCCCAGATGCCTTTAAGTAGGGATGCTGTATTAGGATGGGAGATGAAGAAGATCAAGATTCATCTCCATGCAGCATCCCATTCATCTCGCAGCATCCTAACATATTTTTTTTTTAGAATTAATGAAAAATCGACTAAGTCCGAGATGCCTTTAAGTAGGGATGCTGTATCGAGATGGGAGATGAAAAAGATCAAGATTCATCTCCATGCAGCATCCCATTCATCTCCCAGCATCCTAACATATGAATTTCTATGAATTTATGAAAAATCGAATAAGTCCGAGATGCCTTTAAGTAGGGATGCTGTATTGAGATGGGAGATGAAGAAGATCAAGATTCATCTCCATGCAGCATCCCATTCATCTCCCAGCATCCTAACATATGAATTTCTTAGAATTTATGAAAAATCGACTAAGTCCGAGATGGCTTTAAGTAGGGATGCTGTATTAAGATGGGAGATGTAGGAGATCAAGATGCATCTCCATGCAGCATCCCATTCATCTCCCAGCATCCTAACATATGAATTTCTTAGAATTTATGAAAAATCGACTAAGTCCGAGATGGCTTTAAGTAGGGATGCTGTATTAAGATCGGAGATGAAGAAGATCAAGATTCATCTCCATGCAGCATCCCATTCATCTCCCAGCATCCTAACATATGAATTTCTTAGAATTTATGAAAAATCGACTAAGTCCGAGATGGCTTTAAGTAGGGATGCTGTATTAAGATGGGATATGTAGGAGATCAAGATTCATCTCCATGCAGCATCCCATTTATCTCCCAGCATCCTAACATATGAATTTCTTAGAATTTATGAAAAATCGACTAAGTCCGAGATGGCTTTAAGTAGGGATGCTGTATTAAGATGGGAGATGTAGGAGACCAAGATTCATCTCCATGCAGCATCCCATTCATCTCGCAGCATCCTTACATATGAATTTCTATGAATTTATGAAAAATCGACTAAGTCCGAGATGCCTTTAAGTAGGGATGCTGTATTGAGATGGGAGATGTAGGAGATCAAGATTCATCTCCATGCAGCATCCCATTCATCTCCCAGCATCCTAACATATGAATTTCTTAGAATTTAAGAAAAATCGACTAAGTCCGAGATGCCTTTAAGTAGGGATGCTGTATTAAGATGGGAGATGAAGAAGATCAAGATTCATCTCCATGCAGCATCCCATTCATCTCACAGCATCCTAACATATGTTTTTCTTGGAATTTATGAAAAATCGACTAAGTCCGAGATGCCTTTAAGTAGGGATGCTGTATTAAGATGGGAGATGAAGAAGATCAAGATTCATCTTCATGCTGCATCCCATTCATCTCCCAGAATCCTAACATATGTTTTTCTTAGAATTTATGAAAAATCGACTAAGTCCGAGATGCCTTTAAGTAGGGATGCTGTATTAAGATGGGAGATAAAGAACATCAAGATTCATCTCCATGCAGCATCCCATTCATCTCGCAGCATCCAAACTTATGTTTTTCTTAGAATTTATGAAAAATCGACTTAGTCCGAGATGCCTTTAAGTAGGGATGCTGTATTAAGATGGGAGATGTAGAAGATCAAGATTCATCTCCATGCAGCATCCCATTCATCTCGCAGCATCCTTCAATATGTTTTTCTTAGAATTTATGAAAAATCGACTTAGTCCGAGATGCATTTAAGTAGGGATGCTGTATTAAGATGGGAGATGAAGAAGATTAAGATTCATCTCCATGCAGCATCCCATTAATCTCGCAGCATCCCAACATATGTTTTTCTTAGAATTTATGAAAAACCGACTAAGTCCGAGATGCCTTTAAGTAGAGTTGCTGTATTAGGATGGGAGATGAAGAAGATCAAGATTCATCTCCATGCAGCATCCCATTCATCTCGCAGCATCCTAACATATGAATTTCTTAGAATTTATGAAAAATCGACTAAGTCCGAGATGCCTTTAAGTAGGGATGCTGTATTAGGATGGGAGATGTAGGAGATCAAGATTCATCTCCATGCAGCATCCCATTAATCTCGCAGCATCCCAACATATGTTTTTCTTAGAATTTATGAAAAACCGACTAAGTCCGAGATGCCTTTAAGTAGGGATGCTGTATTAAGATGGGAGATGAAGAAGATCAAGATTCATCTCCATGCAGCATCCCATTCATCTCACAGCATCCTAACATATGTTTTTCTTGGAATTTATGAAAAATCGACTAACTCCGAGATGCCTTTAAGTAGGGATGCTGTATTAAGATGGGAGATGAAGAAGATCAAGATTCATCTTCATGCTGCATCCCATTCATCTCCCAGAATCCTAACATATGTTTTTCTTAGAATTTATGAAAAATCGACTAAGTCCGAGATGCCTTTAAGTAGGGATGCTGTATTAAGATGGGAGATAAAGAACATCAAGATTCATCTCCATGCAGCATCCCATTCATCTCGCAGCATCCAAACTTATGTTTTTCTTAGAATTTATGAAAAATCGACTTAGTCCGAGATGCCTTTAAGTAGGGATGCTGTATTAAGATGGGAGATGTAGAAGATCAAGATTCATCTCCATGCAGCATCCCATTCATCTCGCAGCATCCTTCAATATGTTTTTCTTAGAATTTATGAAAAATCGACTTAGTCCGAGATGCATTTAAGTAGGGATGCTGTATTAAGATGGGAGAAGAAGAAGATTAAGATTCATCTCCATGCAGCATCCCATTAATCTCGCAGCATCCCAACATATGTTTTTCTTAGAATTTATGAAAAACCGACTAAGTCCGAGATGCCTTTAAGTAGAGTTGCTGTATTAGGATGGGAGATGAAGAAGATCAAGATTCATCTCCATGCAGCATCCCATTCATCTCGCAGCATCCTAACATATGAATTTCTTAGAATTTATGAAAAATCGACTAAGTCCGAGATGCCTTTAAGTAGGGATGCTGTATTAGGATGGGAGATGTAGGAGATCAAGATTCATCTCCATGCAGCATCCCATTCATCTCGCAGCATCCTCACATATGAATTTCTATGAATTTATGAAAAATCGACTAAGTCCGAGATGCCTTTAAGTAGGGATGCTGTATTAAGATGAGACATGAAGAAGATCAAGATTCATCTCCATGCAGCATCCCATTCATCTCCCAGCATCCTAACATATGTTTTTCTTAGAATTTATGAAAAATCGACTAAGTCCGAGATGCCTTTAAGTAGGGATGCTGTATTAAGATGGGAGATGAAGAAGATCAAGATTCATCTCCATGCAGCATCCCATTCATCTCACAGCATCCTAACATATGTTTTTCTTGGAATTTATGAAAAATCGACTAAGTCCGAGATGCCTTTAAGTAGGGATGCTGTATTAAGATGGGAGATGAAGAAGATCAAGATTCATCTTCATGCTGCATCCCATTCATCTCCCAGAATCCTAACATATGTTTTTCTTAGAATTTATGAAAAATCGACTAAGTCCGAGATGCCTTTAAGTAGGGATGCTGTATTAAGATGGGAGATAAAGAACATCAAGATTCATCTCCATGCAGCATCCCATTCATCTCGCAGCATCCAAACTTATGTTTTTCTTAGAATTTATGAAAAATCGACTTAGTCCGAGATGCCTTTAAGTAGGGATGCTGTATTAAGATGGGAGATGTAGAAGATCAAGATTCATCTCCATGCAGCATCCCATTCATCTCGCAGCATCCTTCAATATGTTTTTCTTAGAATTTATGAAAAATCGACTTAGTCCGAGATGCATTTAAGTAGGGATGCTGTATTAAGATGGGAGATGAAGAAGATTAAGATTCATCTCCATGCAGCATCCCATTAATCTCGCAGCATCCCAACATATGTTTTTCTTAGAATTTATGAAAAACCGACTAAGTCCGAGATGCCTTTAAGTAGAGTTGCTGTATTAGGATGGGAGATGAAGAAGATCAAGATTCATCTCCATGCAGCATCCCATTCATCTCGCAGCATCCTAACATATGAATTTCTTAGAATTTATGAAAAATCGACTAAGTCCGAGATGCCTTTAAGTAGGGATGCTGTATTAGGATGGGAGATGTAGGAGATCAAGATTCATCTCCATGCAGCATCCCATTCATCTCCCAGCATCCTAACATATGAATTTCTTAGAATTTATGAAAAATCGACTAAGTCCGAGATGCCTTTAAGTAGGGATGCTGTATTAAGATGGGAGATGAAGAAGATCAAGATTCATCTCCATGCAGCATCCCATTCATCTCCCAGCATCCTAACATATGAATTTCTTAGAATTTATGAAAAATCGACTAAGTCCGAGATGGCTTTAAGTAGGGATGCTGTATTGAGATGAGAGATGTAGGAGATCAAGATTCATCTCCATGCAGCATCCCATTCATCTTGCAGCATCCTCACATATGAATTTCTATGAATTTATGAAAAATCGACTAAGTCCGAGATGCCTTTAAGTAGGGATGCTGTATTGAGATGGGAGATGTAGGAGATCAAGATTCATCTCCATGCAGCATCCCATTCATCTCCCAGCATCCTAACATATGAATTTCTATGAATTTATGAAAAATCGACTAAGTCCGAGATGCATTTAAGTAGGGATGCTGTATTAAGATGGGAGATGAAGTAGATCAAGATTCATCTCCATGCAGCATCCCATTCATCTCCCAGCATCCTAACATATGAATTTCTTAGAATTTATGAAAAATCGACTAAGTCCGAGATGCCTTTAAGTAGGGATGCTGTATTAAGATGGGAGATGAAGAAGATCAAGATTCATCTCCATGCAGCATCCCATTCATCTCCCAGCATCCTAACATATGAATTTCTTAGAATTTATGAAAAATCGACTAAGTCCGAGATGGCTTTAAGTAGGGATGCTGTATTAAGATGGGAGATGTAGGAGATCAAGATGCATCTCCATGCAGCATCCCATTCATCTCCCAGCATCCTAACATATGAATTTCTATGAATTTATGAAAAATCGACTAAGTCCGAGATGCCTTCAAGCAGGGATGCTGTATTGAGATGGGAGATGAAGAAGATCAAGATTCATCTCCATGCAGCATCCCATTCATCTCTCAGCATCCTAACATATGTTTTTCTTAGAATTTATGAAAAATCGACTAAGTCCGAGATGCCCTTAAGTAGGGATGCTGTATTGAGATGGGAGATGGAGAAGATCAAGATTTATCTCCTTGCAGCATGCCATTCATCTCGCAGCATCCTAACATATGTTTTTCTTAGAATTTATGAAAAATCGACTAAGTCCGAGATGCCTTTAAGTAGGGATGCTCTATTAAGATGGGAGATGAAGAAGATCAAGATTCATCTTCATGCAGCATCCCATTCATCAACCAGCATCCTAACATATGTTTTTCTTAGAATTTATGAAAAATCGACTAAGTCCGAGATGCTTGTAAGTAGGGATGCTGTATTAAGATTGGAGATGAAGAAGATCAAGATTCATCTCCATGCAGCATCCCATTTATCTCGCAGCATCCTAACATATGTTTATCTTAGAATTTATGAAAAATCGACTAAGTCCGAGATGCCTTTAAGTAGGGATGCTGTATTAAGATGGGAGATGAAGAAGATCAAGATTCATCTCCATGCAGCATCCCATTCATCTCGCAGCATCCAAAGATATGTTTTTCTTAGAATTTATGAAAAATCGACTAAGTCCGAGATACCTTTAAGAAGGGATGCTGTATTAAGATGGGAGATGAAGAAGATCAAGATTCATCTCCATGCAGCATCCCATTCATCTCCCAGCATCTTAACATATGAATTTCTATGAATTTATGAAAAATCGACTAAGTCCGAGATGCCTTTAAGTAGGGATGCTGTATTAAGATGGGAGATGAAGAAGATCAAGATTCATCTCCATGCAGCATCCCATTCATCTCCCAGCATCCTAACATATGTATTTCTTAGAATTTATGAAAAATCGACTAAGTCCGAGATGCATTTAAGTAGTGATGCTGTATTAAGATGGGAGATGTAGGAGATCAAGATGCATCTCCATGCAGCATCCCATTCATCTCGCAGCATCCTAACATATGAATTTCTATGAATTTATGAAAAATCGACTAAGTCCGAGATGCCTTTAAGTAGGGATGCTGTATTAAGATGGGAGATGAAGAAGATCAAGATTCATCTCCATGCAGCATCTCATTCATCTCCCAGCATCCTAACATATGAATTTCTTAGAATTTATGAAAAATCGACTAAGTCCGAGATGGCTTTAAGTAGGGATGCTGTATTAAGATGGGAGATGTAGGAGATCAAGATTCATCTCCATGCAGCATCCCATTCATCTCCCAGCATCCTTACATATGAATTTCTATGAATTTATGAAAAATCGACTAAGTCCGAGATGCCTTTAAGTAGGGATGCTGTATTGAGATGGGAGATGTAGGAGATCAAGATTCATCTCCATGCAGCATCCCATTCATCTCGCAGCATCCTAACATATGAATTTCTTAGAATTTATGAAAAATCGACTAAGTCCGAGATGCCTTTAAGTAGGGATGCTGTATTCAGATGGGAGATGTAGGAGATTAAGATGCATCTCCATGCAGCATCCCATTCATCTCCCAGCATCCTAACATATGAATTTCTATGAATTTATGAAAAATCGACTAAGTCCGAGATGCCTTTAAGTAGGGATGCTGCATGGAGATGAGAGATGTAGGAGATCAAGATTCATCTCCATGCAGCATCCCATTCATCTCGCAGCATCCTAACATATGAATTTCTATGAATTTATGAAAAATCGACTAAGTCCGAGATGGCTTTAAGTAGGGATGCTGTATTGAGATGAGAGATGTAGGAGATCAAGATTCATCTCCATGCAGCATCTCATTCATCTCCCAGCATCCTAACATATGAATTTCTTAGAATTTATGAAAAATCGACTAAGTCCGAGATGCCTCTAAGTAGGGATGCTGTATTAAGATGGGAGATGAAGAAGATCAAGATTCATCTCCATGCAGCATCCCATTCATCTTGCAGCATCCTAACATATGAATTTCTATGAATTTATGAAAAATCGACTAAGTCCGAGATGGCTTTAAGTAGGGATGCTGTATTGAGATGAGAGATGTAGGAGATCAAGATTCATCTCCATGCAGCATCTCATTCATCTCCCAGCATCCTAACATATGAATTTCTTAGAATTTATGAAAAATCGACTAAGTCCGAGATGCATTTAAGTAGGGATGCTGTATTAAGATGGGAGATGGAGTAGATCAAGATTCATCTCCATGCAGCATCCCATTCATCTCCCAGCATCCTAACATATGAATTTCTTAGAATTTATGAAAAATCGACTAAGTCCGAGATGCCTTTAAGTAGGGATGCTGTATTGAGATGGGAGATGTAGGAGATCAAGATTCATCTCCATGCAGCATCCCATTCATCTCCCAGCATCCTAACATATGAATTTCTATGAATTTATGAAAAATCGACTAAGTCCGAGATGGCTTTAAGTAGGGATGCTGTATTAAGATGGGAGATGTAGGAGATCAAGATGCATCTCCATGCAGCATCCCATTCATCTCCCAGCATCCTAACATATGAATTTCTTAGAATTTATGAAAAATCGACTAAGTCCGAGATGCCTTTAAGTAGGGATGCTGTATTAAGATGGGAGATGAAGAAGATCAAGATTCATCTCCATGCAGCATCCCATTCATCTCCCAGCATCCTAACATATGAATTTCTATGAATTTATGAAAAATCGACTAAGTCCGAGATGCCTTTAAGTAGGGATGCTGTATTGAGATGGGAGATGTAGGAGATCAAGATTCATCTCCATGCAGCATCCCATTCATCTCCCAGCATCCTAACATATGAATTTCTTAGAATTTATGAAAAATCGACTAAGTCCGAGATGCCTTTAAGTAGGGATGCTGTATTAAGATGGGAGATGAAGAAGATCAAGATTCATCTCCATGCAGCATCCCATTCATCTCCCAGCATCCTAACATATGAATTTATATGAATTTATGAAATATCGACTAAGTCCGAGATGGCTTTAAGTAGGGATGCTGTATTAAGATGGGAGATGTCGGAGATCAAGATTCATATCCATGCAGCATCCCATTCATCTCCCAGCATCCTAACATATGAATTTCTATGAATTTATGAAAAATCGACTAAGTCCGAGATGGCTTTAAGTAGGGATGCTGTATTGAGATGAGAGATGTAGGAGATCAAGATTCATCTCCATGCAGCATCTCATTCATCTCCCAGCATCCTAACATATGAATTTCTTAGAATTTATGAAAAATCGACTAAGTCCGAGATGCCTTTAAGTAGGGATGCTGTATTAAGATGGGAGATGAAGAAGATCAAGATTCATCTCCATGCAGCATCCCATTCATCTTGCAGCATCCTAACATATGAATTTCTATGAATTTATGAAAAATCGACTAAGTCCGAGATGGCTTTAAGTAGGGATGCTGTATTGAGATGAGAGATGTAGGAGATCAAGATTCATCTCCATGCAGCATCTCATTCATCTCCCAGCATCCTAACAAATGAATTTCTTAGAATTTATGAAAAATCGACTAAGTCCGAGATGCCTTTCAGTAGGGATGCTGTATTAAGATGGGAGATGAAGAAGATCAAGATTCATCTCCATGCAGCATCCCATTCATCTCCCAGCATCCTAACATATGAATTTCTATTAATTTATGAAAAATCGACTAAGTCCGAGATGGCTTTAAGTAGGGATGCTGTATTAAGATGGGAGATGAAGAAGATCAAGATTCATCTCCATGCAGCATCTCATTCATCTCCCAGCATCCTAACATATGAATTTCTATGAATTTATGAAAAATCGACTAAGTCCGAGATGGCTTTAAGTAGGGATGCTGTATTGAGATGAGAGATGTAGGAGATCAAGATGCATCTCCATGCAGCATCCCATTCATCTCCCAGCATCCTAACATATGAATTTCTTAGAATTTACGAAAAATCGACTAAGTCCGAGATGGCTTTAAGTAGGGATGCTGTATTAAGATGGGAGATGTAGGAGATCAAGATTCATCTCCATGCAGCATCTCATTCATCTCCCAGCATCCTAACATATGAATTTCTTAGAATTTATGAAAAATCGACTAAGTCCGAGATGCATTTAAGTAGGGATGCTGTATTAAGATGGGAGATGGAGTAGATCAAGATTCATCTCCATGCAGCATCCCATTCATCTCCCAGCATCCTAACATATGAATTTCTTAGAATTTATGAAAAATCGACTAAGTCCGAGATGCCTTTAAGTAGGGATGCTGTATTGAGATGGGAGATGTAGGAGATCAAGATTCATCTCCATGCAGCATCCCATTCATCTCCCAGCATCCTAACATATGAATTTCTATGAATTTATGAAAAATCGACTAAGTCCGAGATGGCTTTAAGTAGGGATGCTGTATTAAGATGGGAGATGTAGGAGATCAAGATGCATCTCCATGCAGCATCCCATTCATCTCCCAGCATCCTAACATATGAATTTCTTAGAATTTATGAAAAATCGACTAAGTCCGAGATGCCTTTAAGTAGGGATGCTGTATTAAGATGGGAGATGAAGAAGATCAAGATTCATCTCCATGCAGCATCCCATTCATCTCCCAGCATCCTAACATATGAATTTCTATGAATTTATGAAAAATCGACTAAGTCCGAGATGCCTTTAAGTAGGGATGCTGTATTAAGATGGGAGATGAAGAAGATCAAGATTCATCTCCATGCAGCATCCCATTCATCTCCCAGCATCCTAACATATGAATTTCTATGAATTTATGAAAAATCGACTAAGTCCGAGATGGCTTTAAGTAGGGATGCTGTATTAAGATGGGAGATGTAGGAGATCAAGATGCATCTCCATGCAGCATCCCATTCATCTCCCAGCATCCTAACATATGAATTTATATGAATTTATGAAATATCGACTAAGTCCGAGATGGCTTTAAGTAGGGATGCTGTATTAAGATGGGAGATGTCGGAGATCAAGATTCATATCCATGCAGCATCCCATTCATCTCCCAGCATCCTAACATATGAATTTCTATGAATTT
Source organism: Anopheles coustani (assembly GCF_943734705.1). Classification (NCBI taxonomy): domain Eukaryota; kingdom Metazoa; phylum Arthropoda; class Insecta; order Diptera; family Culicidae; genus Anopheles; species Anopheles coustani. Next base: position 100,152 of record NW_026525104.1, on the reverse strand, counting down.
ATGAAAAATCGACTAAGTCCGAGATGGCTTTAAGTAGGGATGCTGCATGGAGATGAGAGATGTAGGAGATCAAGATTCATCTCCATGCAGCATCTCATTCATCTCCCAGCATCCTAACATATGAATTTCTTAGAATTTATGAAAAATCGACTAAGTCCGAGATGCCTTTAAGTAGGGATGCTGTATTAAGATGGGAGATGAAGAAGATCAAGATTCATCTCCATGCAGCATCCCATTCATCTTGCAGCATCCTAACATATGAATTTCTATGAATTTATGAAAAATCGACTAAGTCCGAGATGGCTTTAAGTAGGGATGCTGCATGGAGATGAGAGATGTAGGAGATCAAGATTCATCTCCATGCAGCATCTCATTCATCTCCCAGCATCCTAACAAATGAATTTCTTAGAATTTATGAAAAATCGACTAAGTCCGAGATGCCTTTCAGTAGGGATGCTGTATTAAGATGGGAGATGAAGAAGATCAAGATTCATCTCCATGCAGCATCCCATTCATCTCCCAGCATCCTAACATATGAATTTCTATTAATTTATGAAAAATCGACTAAGTCCGAGATGGCTTTAAGTAGGGATGCTGTATTAAGATGGGAGATGAAGAAGATCAAGATTCATCTCCATGCAGCATCTCATTCATCTCCCAGCATCCTAACATATGAATTTCTATGAATTTATGAAAAATCGACTAAGTCCGAGATGGCTTTAAGTAGGGATGCTGTATTGAGATGAGAGATGTAGGAGATCAAGATGCATCTCCATGCAGCATCCCATTCATCTCCCAGCATCCTAACATATGAATTTCTTAGAATTTACGAAAAATCGACTAAGTCCGAGATGGCTTTAAGTAGGGATGCTGTATTAAGATGGGAGATGTAGGAGATCAAGATTCATCTCCATGCAGCATCCCATTCATCTCCCAGCATCCTAACATATGAATTTCTATGAATTTATGAAAAATCGACTAAGTCCGAGATGCCTTTAAGTAGGGATGCTGTATTGAGATGGGAGATGTAGGAGATCAAGATGCATCTCCATGCAGCATCCCATTCATCTCCCAGCATCCTAACATATGAATTTCTTAGAATTTACGAAAAATCGACTAAGTCCGAGATGCCTTTAAGTAGGGATGCTGTATTAAGATGGGAGATGTAGGAGATCAAGATTCATATCCATGCAGCATCCCATTCATCTCCCAGCATCCTAACATATGAATTTCTATGAATTTATGAAAAATCGACTAAGTCCGAGATGGCTTTAAGTAGGGATGCTGTATTGAGATGAGAGATGTAGGAGATCAAGATTCATCTCCATGCAGCATCTCATTCATCTCCCAGCATCCTAACATATGAATTTCTTAGAATTTATGAAAAATCGACTAAGTCCGAGATGCCTTTAAGTAGGGATGCTGTATTAAGATGGGAGATGAAGAAGATCAAGATTCATCTCCATGCAGCATCCCATTCATCTTGCAGCATCCTAACATAAGAATTTCTATGAATTTATGAAAAATCGACTAAGTCCGAGATGGCTTTAAGTAGGGATGCTGTATTGAGATGAGAGATGTAGGAGATCAAGATTCATCTCCATGCAGCATCCCATTCATCTCCCAGCATCCTAACATATGAATTTCTTAGAATTTATGAAAAATCGACTAAGTCCGAGATGCCTTACAGTAGGGATGCTGTATTAAGATGGGAGATGAAGAAGATCAAGATTCATCTCCATGCAGCATCCCATTCATCTCCCAGCATCCTAACATATGAATTTCTATGAATTTATGAAAAATCGACTAAGTCCGAGATGCCTTTAAGTAGGGATGCTGTATTAAGATGGGAGATGAAGAAGATCAAGATTCATCTCCATGCAGCATCTCATTCATCTCCCAGCATCCTAACATATGAATTTCTATGAATTTATGAAAAATCGACTAAGTCCGAGATGGCTTTAAGTAGGGATGCTGTATTGAGATGAGAGATGTAGGAGATCAAGATGCATCTCCATGCAGCATCCCATTCATCTCCCAGCATCCTAACATATGAATTTCTTAGAATTTACGAAAAATCGACTAAGTCCGAGATGGCTTTAAGTAGGGATGCTGTATTAAGATGGGAGATGTAGGAGATCAAGATTCATCTCCATGCAGCATCCCATTCATCTCCCAGCATCCTAACATATGAATTTCTATGAATTTATGAAAAATCGACTAAGTCCGAGATGCCTTTAAGTAGGGATGCTGTATTGAGATGGGAGATGTAGGAGATCAAGATTCATCTCCATGCAGCATCCCATTCATCTCCCAGCATCCTAACATATGAATTTCTTAGAATTTATGAAAAATCGACTAAGTCCGAGATGCCTTTAAGAAGGGATGCTGTATTAAGATGGGAGATGAAGAAGATCAAGATTCATCTCCATGCAGCATCCCATTCATCTCCCAGCATCCTAACATATGAATTTCTATGAATTTATGAAAAATCGACTAAGTCCGAGATGCCTTTAAGTAGGGATGCTGTATTGAGATGGGAGATGTAGGAGATCAAGATTCATCTCCATGCAGCATCCCATTCATCTCCCAGCATCCTAACATATGAATTTCTTAGAATTTATGAAAAATCGACTAAGTCCGAGATGCCTTTAAGAAGGGATGCTGTATTGAGATGGGCGATGAAGAAGATCAAGATTCATCTCCATGCAGCATCCCATTCATCTCGCAGGATCCTTACAAATGTTTCTCTTAGAATTTATGAAAAATCGACTAAGTCCGAGATGCCTTTAAGTAGGGTTGCTGTATTGAGATGGGAGATGTAGGAGATCAAGATTCATCTCCATGCAGCATCCCATTCATCTCCCAGCATCCTAACATATGTTTTTCTTAGAATTTATGAAAAATCGACTAAGTCCGAGATGCCTTTAAGTAGGGATGCTGTATTAAGTTGGGAGATGAAGAAGATCAAGATTCATCTCCATGCTGCATCCCATTCATCTCGCAGCATCCTAACATAAGTTTTTCTTAGAATTTATGAAAAATCGACTAAGTCCGAGATGCCTTTAAGTAGGGATGCTGTATTAAGTTGGGAGATGAAGAAGATCAAGATTCATCTCCATGCAGCATCCCATTCATCTCGCAGCATCCTTACATATGAATTTCTTAGAATATATGAAAAATCGACTAAGTCCGAGATGCCTTTAAGTAGGGATGCTGTATTGAAATGGGAGATGTAGAAGATCAAGATTCATCTCCATGCAGCATCCCATTCATCTCGCAGCTTCCTAACATATGAATTTCTTAGAATTTATGAAAAATCGACTAAGTCCGAGATGGCTTTAAGCAGGGATGCTGTATTAAGATGGGAGATGAAGAAGATCAAGATTCATCTCCATGCTGCATCCCATTCATCTCGCAGCATCCTAACATATGTTTTTCTTAGAATTTATGAAAAATCGACTAAGTCCGAGATGCCTTTAAGTAGGGATGCTGTATCGAGATGGGAGATGAAGAAGATCAAGATTCATCTCCATGCAGCATCCCATTCACCTCGCAGCATCCTAACATATGAATTTCTTAGAATTAATGAAAAATCGACTTAGTCCGAGATGCCTTTAAATAGGGATGCTGTATTAAGATGGGAGATGAAGAAGATCAAGATTCATCTCCATGCAGCATCCCTTTCATCTCGCAGCATCCTAACATATGTTTTTCTTAGAATTTATGAAAAATCGACTAAGTCCGAGATGCCTTTAAGTAGGGATGCTGTATTGAGATGGGAGATGAAGAAGATCATGATTCATCTCCATGCAGCATCCCATTCATCTCGCAGCATCCTTACATATGAATTTCTTAGAGTTTATGAAAAATCGACTAAGTCCGAGATGCCTTTAAGTAGGGATGCTGTATTAAGATGGGAGATGTAGGAGATCAAGATGCATCTCCATGCAGCATCCCATTCATCTCTAAGCATCCAAACTTATGTTTTTCTTAGAATTTATGAAAAATCGACTAAGTCCGAGATCCCGTCAAGAAGGGATGCTGTATTAAGATGGGAGATGAAGAAGATCAAGATTCATCTTAATGCAGCATCCCATTCATCTCGCAGCATCCTAACATATGAATTTCTATGAATTTATGAAAAAACGACTAAGTCCGAGATGCCTTTAAGTAGGGATGCTGTATTGAGATGGGAGATGAAGAAGATCAAGATTCATCTCCATGCAGCATCCCATGCATCTCGCAGCATCCTAACATTTGTTTTTCTTAGAATTTATGAAAAATCGACTAAGTCCGAGATGCCTTTAAGTAAGGATGCCGTATTATGATGGGAGATGTAGAAGATCAAGATTCATCTCCATGCAGCATCCAATTCATCTCCCAGCATCCTTACATATGTTTTTCTTAGAATTTATGAAAAATCGACTAAGTCCGAGATGCCTTTAAGTAGGGATGCTGTATTGAGATGGGAGATGAAGAAGATCAAGATTCATCTCCATGCAGCATCCCATTCATCTCGCAGCATCCTAACATATGTTTTTCTTAGAATTTATGAAAAATCGACTAAGTCCGAGATGCCTTTAAGTAGGGATGCTGTATTAAGATGGGAGATGGAGAAGATCAAGATTCATCTCCATGCAGCATCCCATTCATCTCGCAGCATCCTAACATATTGTTTTCTTAGAATTTATGAAAAATCGACTAAGTCCGAGATGCCTTTAAGTAGGGATGCTGTATTAAGATGGGAGATGGAGAAGATCAAGATTCATCTCCATGCAGCATCCTATTCATCTCGCAGCATCCAAACATATGTTTTTCTTAGAATTTATGAAAAATCGACTAAGTCCGAGATGCCTTTAAGTAGGGATGCTGTATTAAGATGGGAGATGAAGAAGATCAAGATTCATCTCCATGCAGCATCCCATTCATCTCGCAGCATCCTAACATATGAATTTCTATGAATTTATGAAAAATCGACTAAGTCCGAGATGCCTTTAAGCAGCGATGCTGTATTAAGATGGGAGATGAAGAAGATCAAGATTCATCTCCATGCAGCATCCCATTCATCTCCCAGCATCACCCCTATAACCCCTACCCCAGTCCACATGCGGCATACCGTGTGTGGACTAGTTGGACCCACCCTTGCGGTGGACCGACCGGTCAGTGGTGTTTGCGGGTTAACACATGCGAGCGTTGCGGCCCAGAGGCCTTACCGCCTTTCACTGCGGGTTCGTCAAGAACTTGGAGATGGTCGCAACGCATCGGGTCCTCCCGGGGTACTTGGTGTTTGGATGCTGGCTTGGTGATTAAACACTTGATATTCCATCTTCGGATGAATTTCGGGTGTCACCTGTTGCCTAAGACCACTTGCATGTTTAGCTCGCCGTGGGGTAGCAGGCGTTGTGATCTAATGGCCTTACCGGGCAAACACTTTCGGTTCGTCAAGGACTTGGAGTGCCGGGACGGGTTGGCGGATCCATCACTCTGAGTATGCCGGGTTGATACTTGGGGTTGGTTTGGTTTTGGTGACCCAATACTAGATGTACCATCTCGGTGGTATGTCAGTATCACCTATACTTCAGACCACTTGCATGGTTAGCAAGCGTTGTGATCTAATGGCCCAACCGGGCAAACACTTTGGGTTCGCAAGGACTTAGAGTGCCGGGACGGGTTGGCGGATACAACACTCTGGGTACCTCCGGGTACTTGGGGTTGGTTGAGGACTTGGTGAACAAACACTTGATATACACTCTTCGGATGTACTTCGGGTGTCACCTGTTGTCCGAGACCACTTGCATGGTTAGCAAGCGTTGTGATTCAATGGCCCTACCGGGCAAACACTTTGGGTTCGCAAGGACTTGGAGTGCCGGGACGGGTTGGCGGATCCAACACTCTGGGTACCTCCGGGTACTTGGGGTTGGTTGAGGACTTGGTGAACAAACACTTGTTGTACACTCTCCGGATGTACTTCGGGTGTCACCTGTTGTCCGAGGCCACTTGCATGGTAGCAAGCGTTGTGATTCAATGGCCCTACCGGGCAAACACTTTGGGTTCGCAAGGACTTGGAGTGCCGGGACGGGTTGGCGGATCCAACACTCTGGGTACCTCCGGGTACTTGGGGTTGGTTGAGGACTTGGTGAACAAACACTTGTTGTACACTCTCCGGATGTACTTCGGGTGTCACCTGTTGTCCGAGGCCACTTGCATGGTAGCAAGCGTTGTGATTCAATGGCCCTACCGGGCAAACACTTTGGGTTCGCAAGGACTTGGAGTGCCGGGACGGGTTGGCGGATCCAACACTCTGGGTACCTCCGGGTACTTGGGGTTGGTTGAGGACTTGGTGAACAAACACTTGTTGTACACTCTCCGGATGTACTTCGGGTGTCACCTGTTGTCCGAGGCCACTTGCATGGTAGCAAGCGTTGTGATACAATGGCCCTACCGGGCAAACACTTTGGGTTCGCAAGGACTTGGAGTGCCGGGACGGGTTTGCGGATCCAACACTCTGGGTACCTCCGGGTACTTGGGGTTGGTTGAGGACTTGGTGAACAAACACTTGATATACACTCTTCGGATGTACTTCGGGTATCGCCTGTTGTCCGAGACCACTTGCATGGTTAGCAAGCGTTGTGGTCTAATGGCCCTACCGGGCAAACACTTTATGTTCGCGAGGACTTGGAGTGCTGGTAGTGGTTGGCGGACCCAACACTCTGGGTACCTCCGGGTACTTGGGGTTGGTTGAGAACTTGGTGAAGATACCCCTGTCACCTTGTTCGAGGCCACTTGCATGGTCGCAAGCGTTGTGATACAATGGCCCTACCGGGCAAACACTTTGGGTTCGCAAGGACTTGGAGTGCCGGGACGGGTTGGCGGATCCAACACTCTGGGTACCTCCGGGTACTTGGGGTTGGTTGAGGACTTGGTGAGCAAACACTTGATATACGTTCTTCGGATGTACTTCGGGTGTCACCTGTTGTCCGAGGCCACTTGCATGGTCAACGGTTGAGGTGGTGATGGCGGGTCGGTGCTGTAGGGTGCCGGCCTGTTGGCTGCCTTGGCCGGGTTGGTTGGTTAACACTTGATTGGGCTTGCACCCGAGGGTAATGGCACTTGAAGGTGGGTACTGGCCGGCTGACCTGGTGTGATGGTTGGTTGGTGAACACTTGGCGGTACTTGCACTTGGCTGTGCTTGGACTTGAAGGTGGGATCCGGCTGGCCTAGGCCATTGGTGGTTGGTTGGTGGGTTAGCCCTTAGCTGGGCTGGCTGGCTGGCTGGCCATCGGTGGTGTGGTGTGGTGAGGTGTGTGGAGTCGAGCATCGCGCGCCGTTGCCTTCTTCGGAGTGTTGTAGGTACGCAAGTGCTTGCAATGCAAAGAGGTTGGTGATGGAGTGACATTGCCTTCACCATGGAGTTGCGGGTACTTAGGTACTTGCAAGGAGATGGTGGTATGGTGGTGTTGCGTGTGTGGTGTTCGATTAGAAAGATATAATTTCTAAGTCCGGATTAGTGCTGTCAGTGGGGCCGCCGCTAACAGGTCCTGCACGGCCACCGTGGGGCTTGACTTGGCGCTATTCCGGACTTGGGGCGATCACGATGTCCCCGTGCGGGACTTAGAAGATGGAAGAACACAAGTACCCTTATCCCATGACTTGTGAGCGATTGGCATACGTTACCACATGAAGAGAAAAATTGGCTAAGTCCCGGATCCATATTATTTGAAGAGAAAAATCGGCTAAGTCCCGGATCCATATTATATGAAGAGAAAAATCGGCTAAGTCCAGGATCCATATCATATGAAGAGAAATATCGGCTAAGTCCAGGATCCATATATAATAACCTAATAATCGGCTAAGTCCAGGATCCGTATTATATGAAGAGAAAAATCGGCTAAGTCCAGGATCCATATATAATAACCTAAAAATCGGCTAAGTCCAGGATCCATATAATATGATGAGAAAAATCGGCTAAGTCCCAGATTGGGTCTGTCAGACATACACTTTCAAGTTACCACACAAGCAAGCAAGAAGGCCGTGTGAAGGATCCATATGACATGAAGAGAAAAATTGGCTAAGTCCCAGATTGGGTCTGTCAGAAATACACTTCCAAGTTACCACACAAGCAAGCAAGATGGTCTAGTGATGGATCCATATGATATGAAGAGAAAAATCGGCTAAGTCCAGGATCCATATAATATGAAGAGAAAAATCGGCTAAGTCCCAGATTGGGTCTGTCAGACATACACTTTCAAGTTACCACACAAGCAAGCAAGATGGCCTAGTGATTGATCCATATGATATGAAGAGAAAAATCGGCTAAGTCCGAGATTGGGTCTGTCAGACATACACTTCCAAGTTACCACACAAGCAAGCAAGATGGCGTATTGATGGATCCATATGATATGAAGAGAAAAATCGGCTAAGTCCCAGATTGGGTCTGTCAGACATACACTTTCAAGTTACCACACAAGCAAGCAAGATGGCCTAGTGATTGATCCATATGATATGAAGAGAAAAATCGGCTAAGTCCGAGATTGGGTCTGTCAGACATACACTTCCAAGTTACCACACAAGCAAGCAAGATGGCGTATTGATGGATCCATATGATATGAAGAGAAAAATCGGCTAAGTCCGAGATTGGGTCTGTCAGAAATACACTTCCAAGTTACCACACAAGCAAGCAAGATGGCCTAGTGATGGATCCATATGATATGAAGAGAAAAATCGGCTAAGTCCCAGATTGGGTCTGTCAGACATACACTTTCAAGTTACCACACAAGCAAGCAAGATGGCCTAGTGATTGATCCATATGATATGAAGAGAAAAATCGGCTAAGTCCGAGATTGGGTCTGTCAGACATACACTTCCAAGTTACCACACAAGCAAGCAAGTTACCACATGAAGAGAAAGCCGGCAAAGTCCGGGAATGTTACCACATGAACTGGAAAATGGGCAAAAACCTACCTTCACAGGGAACGTGAATAACTAAGGCTGTAGACATTGGATCGACAAGGCAAAGACTGATATGGAAAGGAAATGAGTAGTACTAGCTTTCCTGAGAGTTGCAGAGCTTAGACTGCATATGAACGGAAGATATTAAGCGTCAAAGTCAGAAAAGTTGCCCGAAGGAACACAAGTTCCAACTTAGAGCATGAATACCGCCTAGACGGTAGGAGGTACGGCCAGGCTGAGGAATAAGAAAATGTTGGCCAACATGTTCCCTAACTATCCCCCGAAGACCGCAAAGCAATCCAACATCAACCAAGAAAGTTATAGCCCGATCAAGGAAACACCTACTTTGCACCGATTTTGCACCAAATACATGTACCAAGCACCTTCGGTTGCATACCTGCAGGGGCTTACCATAGTAGGCCATGGAAGACCGATATACCGAACATAATCACTTTCTATCTCCTCGGGTGTTGGAGGTAGCGCTTTGCGGTACAAGAACGAAAGTTAGACCATATCTTGGTGCATCTTTTTGCCCAAAAACACAAGACCCTATCTACCAAGGCAAGAAAGTTGTGTGGGGACAAAATGTCCAAAAGTGCCCAAAGTGGCACACTTGAACCATATATTCGAGAAAAACACAAGTGTGGGCCCGAGCTAGCAAGTTGAAATGTTCTGACCGTCAGTAGCCCTAGTTGAGGTGCACTTATCATTATATGAGGCCAACGTGCCAGCTAGTCTCTAAAGGGGCGATATGGGTGTTCCAAGGTTTGTACCCAATTGAGGAAAAAACAGGGTAAGGTACGGTGTACCGCGAATAACTCGGGCTATAGATGTCCGATCGATGAGTTTGGCATATGTATGGAAAGGTCTCGACGAGACCTAACTACCCTGAAAGTATGAAGGCAAAGACTTGAATGACCGGGAAGTTATTAAGTGCACAAGTGGTAAAGTTGCACCAAAGTCCATGTTACCCGAAGTGGTACATGAACACCCAATATTCGACCAAAACACAAGTTTAGAGACGAGCTAGCGAGCTACATTGTTCAGACCGTCAGTAGCCCGCATCAAGACACGCATTTCATTATATTGAGCCTAGCCGCTAGCTCGACTCGAAGTCGGTCATATGGTTGGTTGATGGTTTGGACCGACCACGTGGTGTACCAAGGTGATGTACCTTTCATGAATTAAAACTCTAACTGTATGGCACTGAGCGACAAGCTAAGGTGTGATTTGGAATAGTCTTGAGTGGGACTATTTAGGAAAAATGCGAACAAAAAATCACAAAGTCCTTGGGCGAAGCTATTAGCGAAACATAGAGCAAATTGGTACCAAAAACTATGGAAATGGGACTTGAGTCAAAAATAACCGCAAGTTGGAGAAGAGATAGCAAGCTTGCGTAGAACAATTATATTTGGTGCATGGTATCACCAACAAAAAAGTATATGGGGCCAAGGTGCTGGCTGGCCTCCAAAGTGGAGATATGGGCGATCCAAAGTTTGTACCCAAGTACGAACAAGTATGGAAAAAACAGGGTAAGGTACCAAGTACCATTAATAACTTCGGCTGTAGATGGCCGAGCGAGGCAAACGGCTCACCGTTGGAAAGGTCTTGGGGAGACCTATCTACCCTGAAAGTTTCATGAGGCTGAGTTGAAAGACCACGGAGATATTGGGTGATGATGGTCCAATTCGGGGACCAAGTCGCAGGAAATGGCGCTTGACCAAAATCACCCTTGGAAGGTGAATACCGGCTTACCGGTAAGAGATAGCGACTTGGCGTAGAATATTCATAAGTTGGGCGTGTAGAGACGCAACTTTTATTATATGGGGCCAACCCGGTCAGGGTGCTCCAAGTCGGTCGTTTGGTTGGTTTATGGTTTGGGCGGACCACGTGGTGTGCCAAGTTGAGGTACCTTTCATGAATTATAACTTGGTCAGTTTGCCACCGAGCGACAAGCTGCGGTGTGTTTTGGAATGGTCTTGAGTGGGACTATCAAGGAAAAATACCAATCGAAAATCAGCTTGTCCATGGCCGAAGCTATTAGTGAAACATATAGCAAAATGGGTCCAAAAACGAATGAAATGGGAATTGGACCAAGAATAACGGCAAGTTGGAGAAGAGATAGCAAGTTGGCGTAGAACAATTATATTTGGTGCATGGCATGACCAACAAAAAAGTATATGGGGCCAAGGTGCTAGCTGGCCTCCAAAGTGGAGATATGGGCGATCCAAAGTTTGTACCCAAGTACGAACAAGTATGGAAAAAACAGGGTAAGGTACCAAGTACCATTAATAACTTCGGCTGTAGATGGCCGAGCGAGGCAAACGGCTCACCGTTGGAAAGGTCTTGGGGAGACCTATCTACCCTGAAAGTTTTATGAGGCTGAGTTGAAAGACCACGGAGATATTAGGTGATGATGGTCCAATTCGGGGACCAAGTCGCAGGAAATGGCACTTGACCAAAATCACCCTTGGAAGGTGAATACCGGCTTACCGGTAAGAGATAGCGACTTGGCGTAGAATATTCATAAGTTGGGCGTGTAGAGACGCAACTTTCATTATATGGGGGCTACCCGGTCAGGGTGCTCCAAGTCGGTCGTTTGGTCGGTTTATGGTTTGGGCCGACCATGTGGTGTACCAAGAAGAGGTACCTTTCATGAATTATAACTCGGTCAGTTTGCCACCGAGCGACAAGTTGCGGTGTGTTTTGGAATGGTCTTGAGTGGGACTATCAAGCAAAAATACAAACAGAATATCAGCTTGTCCATGGCCGAAGCTATTAGTGAAACATATAGCAAAATGGGTCCGAAAACGAATGAAATGGGACTTGGACCAAGAATAACGGCAAGTTAGAGAAGAGATAGCAAGTTGGCGTAGAACAATTATATTTAGTGCATGGTATGACCAAGAAAAAAGTATATGGGGCAAAGGTGCTGGCTGGCCTCCAAAGTGGAGATATGGGCGATACAAAGTTTGTACCCAAGTATGGCAAAAACTGGTATAGGTACCTTTCATGAATTACTGCTCAGGCTGTATGGCACTTAGCGGGACGCTTGGCTCTGGTATGGAATAGTCTTGAGTGGGACTATCAAGGAAAAATACGAACAAAAAATCACCATGTCCACGGACGAAGGTATTAGCGAAACTTAGAGCGAAATTGCGACCAAGTCGCTGGAAATGGCCCTTGGACCAAGTATACCGTCAAGGCGGTACGAGATAGCGAGTTGACGTAGAACATTTATAAGTTTGCCTACAAGAGACAAAAGTTTAGTTATATGGGGCCAACCCGCTCAGGGTTGTCCAAGTCGGTCATATGGCTGATCGAAATTTTCGACCAAGTACTGAGAAAACAGGGTAAGGTACCGTGTACCTCGAATAACTTCGGCTGTAGATGTCCGAGCGAGGCAAACGGCATAGCGTTGGAAAGGTCTTGAGGTGCTCTAGGCACCCTGAAAGTATGAGAAAGCTATCTGGAAAACTTGTGGAGATATTAGAGAAACATAGGGCCCAAAAGATACCAAGTCGCAGGAAATGGGCCCTCCATGAACACCCTAAAATCCCAATTACGGCTAAGTTGCAGGCCAGCTAGCGAAGTGAAATGTTCTAGGCATAACTAGAACACGTTAAGGCGCAACTTTTTGAATCAGAACTTTTTTCGATATCTGGCCCCCAAAGGGGGGATATGGGCGATCCAAGGATTTTTCCAAGTTTCGGTACTTTTTACGGTATCGCTCATAGCTCCGGCTGTAAGCAAGCAAATGACAATCTAAGACATGATTTGGAAAGGTATTGAGTAGTACTAACTTACGTTAGAACACAGCGAAGCGCTATCGGTTCATGGCAAGGCCGATATAAACAGTCAAAGATGAAAAATGTTGATAAAATGAACAAAAATTACCTTGGTACGCGAATAGCGGCCAGGGATGAAGAGGTACGAAGTTGGTGTTGAACAATTATAATTAGGGCTTGGTACGCTCTAAAAGTTTGCCGAAGACCGCAAAGCGCTCAGACCCATAGAAAGTGGCCATTTGGGCCGAACAGTGCATGCAAAGAGGTGAAAATGCAAAAATTGCACTTTGTGGGGCGATTTGCGGGGGGAAGGAGGGGTCGGAGGGCAAAATGTCCCTTGACCAAAAAGTTTTATCTCGTCGAGATCTACAACATTGCCGAAGACCGCAAAGCGCTAGCTCGCAATCGAAAAATCGAGAATTTGAAAATTTTCTAAGTCTTGGGCTCCCTAAGGAAAAGTTTCAAAAATCACGTTTGTCCCCAATTTTGAAGGGGAAGGAGTCGGTTCCGGGGCATGGTGTCTTCGGCAAAAAGTCTTATCTTTTTGCGTACTTTCGACTAGTTCAATAAAAATTTTTGACCCAAAATTTGTTCGGCGGACCCCTAGGTCGAAAAACCCGAAAAAAGTCGAAAAAAGTCGAAAATGTCGAAAAATGAGAAAACCTCATATTCGGACTCTACACGAGCCCCAGATATTGAAAAGTGAAATCCGCGGTCGATTTGGAACAAAAAATTTACCTAGGCAAAGTTGTATGGAGGTAGGGACCCCTGAGAAAAAAGTTTGGTCCCGAGGCTCCTTGGACCACCAAGTCCCTAGGTCGGACCAAAATCGGAAAAAATCCGACCAAAGTCGAAAGTGTCGAAAATTTTAAAAAACCCCTTTTGGGGCCCTATGGCCTCCCTAGATAATGAAAAGTGAGGTCCGCGGCCGATCCGGAAGAAAAACTTGACCTAGGCAAACTTGTATGACGGTGGGGACCCAAAAAAATTTCGATGAGTGTAGTTTAGACAGGCCGGAAAATGTATCGGTGGTCCGTATCAAGGGACGTCTTTTAGTTCCATGGGGTGGTGGTCGTCGAACAAAGTCGCCTAGGTCGACCACCAGAAAGACCAGTCGTGTTGTAATGGATGTTTTGACCACTTTACTAGGGAAACCTAGTAGGTCGAAGCAAATTTGGGGTTCGAGATGAGTTGGTGAAAGTTGGTCCAACCTAGGTGTGCTTGGTGGAGGTTGACCATGAAAGTAGAGCATGATAGGAATGACCATAACTTTGGTTCTAGATGTCGGATCGGTACACTTTCGGCAGTTTTGGAAAGGTGAAGGCCTGCTCTAGCTATGTTTCCTACCAAGCTGAGCGCCTACTAGTGACCCGGAGGAGGTATTAAGGGTCAAAGGCAAAAAGGGGTACCCTAAAGTGCGTGTGACCAAGAAAATGGGAAAAACGGTATCGCCTATAGCTCAGGCTGTATGGCTCGGATCGGAAAGCTTGGATATGCGTTGGAAAGGTCTTGACGAGCGCTAGCTATGTGTCCTACCAAGCGAAGCGCTAGGTGTTGAGCAAGTCGGTCATATTAGAGGGCAAAGGTGAAAAATGGTGGTTTAGAGGCGAAAATTCACCTTATGATCGAAAATAGCGGGCGAACGATAAGAGCTACGAACACGGCGTAGAACAATCATAAGTACGTTACCACAAGACCTAACTTTGGCCAATATAGAGCGAGAAGATCGGAGGTACCCAAGAGGGTGATATGGCTGGTTCAATGTTGGACCAAAACGAGACTTGAGAAATGGATTGAAACACGGTATCGCGAATAACTCAGGCTGTATGGAACGGATCGACAAGCTTAGATCAGTGTTGGAAAGGTCGAACCGAGCGCTAACTATAATCCCAAACAACCGAAGCGCTAAGTGTTGAGCAAAACTGAGTTATTAAGCGACAAAGTGGAAAAATAATACCAAAATGGCCAAAAATCACACAAGACCAAGAATACCGAGCAAGCGGTAAGAGATAGCGGGTTGACGTAGAATACTTATAAGTTTGCCTCTACGAGACCTAAAAGTCGTCCATAGAAAGCGAGAAGATCGGACCACTCTGGAAGGGTGATACGAGTGGTCAAAAATTAGCAAAAATGAAACATGGCTAAAATGGATTTGACTTGTGCACCATGTAGCTCCGGCTGTATGGCATGGATTGTAGAGCTAGGATATGTTTTGGAAAGGTAACACCCAGCGCTAGATACGACTAGAAGAAAGCAAAGCGCTAACTAGCATGATTTGGAAGTTATTAAGCGTCAAAGTCGAAAAATGTTACCAAAATTGAAACTCGAGTACATTGGGCCAAAAAGTACAAGTTGTGAAATTTGGACTTACGAGTAAAATACCGAGCAGGCGGTAAGAGATAGAGACTTGGTGTAGAACAATTATATGTTGGGCATGTTATAACCTATATTTGGCCCGAACATAGTGACGAGATCGGTGGTACCCAAAAGGGTGGTACAGGTGTTAGATGGTTTTCCCAGAGCATAAGCTCCACATGATATGGAAAACGGGAAACATCATAACTTCGGCTGTATGGCATGGAATGGAACGAACAAGGTATCGATGGAAAGAGAAAAGGTAGCGCTAACTATAATTCCTACCAAGCAAAGCGCTAGCATGTGACCGTTCGGGTGTTATTGTGAGTCAAAGTCAGAAATTGTTACCACGAGAGGCGAAAATCCGACTAAGTCCATGAATACCGGGCTGGCGGTAAGAGATACGGCTTGGCCGTAGAACATTTATAAGTTGGCCAATACAAGACCTAAGTTTCGTCCATAGACGACAAGAAGATCGAAGATACGTGAAGGTGAGATATGGGCGTCCCAAAGTGGGCCTTTGAAAAAGTGACAAACTTCCCTTATAACAGCATACACCAAATATCTCTGGCTCTATGGCACCGAATAAGAAGTTGAGGTCAGCGATAGAAAGGTGATAGTCAGCGCTAAATATCATACGAACAGAGTGAAGCGCTAAAGGGAAAGCATCTTGGTGATATAAGGTGGCAAAGTCGAGAAAAGTTGCCTCAAAATCATGAAAAATGTGAAAAAATGACTAAGTCCCGGGTGCCTTAAGGGCAGGTTTATCGAATGTACCGAGCTGGCGGTACGAGATAGAGACTTGGTGTAGAACAATTATATGTTTGGCATGGCAAGACCTACATTCGGTCAATACAAAGTGAGAAGATCAAAGATACCCGCAAGGGTGATATTGGTGTCCAAAGGAAAAAAGCACTAAGTCAAGAAGTCAGTATGCGATGAAACACGGACCAAGAGTACCAAGCAATTGGTGCAAGTTAGAGCCTTAATGGTTCAAGATAGAGACTTGGTGTTGAACAATTATAAGTTTGGCATAGCAAGACCTACATTTGGTCAATACATGGTGCGAAGATCAAAGATACCCGTAAGGGTGATATTGGTGTCCAAAGGTAAAAAACACTAAGTCTTGGGAAACTTATATGAAGGAAAGGACCCTGATGGGTCATATGGAATTGATCGAAAAATCGGCTAAGTCCCAAAATGGGGATGTCAGAACTACACTCATATGTTACTACATGAAGCAAGGCAAACTTATATGAAGAAAAGGACCCTTATGGGTCATATGGTATGGATCGAAAAATCGGCTAAGTCCCAAAATGATGATGTCAGAACTACACTCAAATGTTACCACACCAAGCAAGGCAAACTTATATGAAGAAAAGGACCCTGATGGGTCATATGGTATTTTACGAAAAATCGGCTAAGTCCCAAAATGGGGATGTCAGAACTACACTCAAATGTTACCACACCAAGCAAGGCAAACTTATATGAAGCAAAGGACCCTGATGGGTCATATGGTATTTTACGAAAAATCGGCTAAGTCCCAAAATGGGGATGTCGAAACTACACTCAAATGTTACCACACCAAGCAAGGCAAACTTATATGAAGCAAAGGACCCTGATGGGTCATATGGTATTTTACGAAAAATCGGCTAAGTCCCAAAATGGGGATGTCAGAACTACACTCAAATGTTACCACACCAAGCAAGGCAAACTTATATGAAGCAAAGGACCCTGATGGGTCATATGGTAATTTACGAAAAATCGGCTAAGTCCCAAAATGGGGATGTCGAAACTACACTCAAATGTTACCACACCAAGCAAGGCAAACTTATATGAAGCAAAGGACCCTGATGGGTCATATGGTATTTTACGAAAAATCGGCTAAGTCCCAAAATGGGGATGTCAGAACTACACTCAAATGTTACCACACCAAGCAAGGCAAACTTATATGAAGGCAAGGACCCTGATGGGTCATATGGTATTTTACGAAAAATCGGCTAAGTCCCAAAATGGGGATGTCAGAACTACACTCAAATGTTACCACACCAAGCAAGGCAAACTTATATGAAGGCAAGGACCCTGATGGGTCAAATGGTATTTTACGAAAAATCGGCTAAGTCCCAAAATGGGGATGTCTGAACTACACTCATATGTTACCACACCAAGCAAGGCAAACTTATATGAAGGCAAGGACCCTGATGGGTCAAATGGTATTTTACGAAAAATCGGCTAAGTCCCAAAATGGGGATGTCTGAACTACACTCATATGTTACCACACCAAGCAAGGCAAACTTATATGAAGCAAAAGACCCTGATGGGTCAAATGGTATTTTACGAAAAATCGGCTAAGTCCCAAAATGGGGATGTCAGAACTACACTAACAAGTTACCACACCAAGCAAGGCAAACTTATATGAAGCAAAGGACCCTGATGGGTCATATGGTATTTTACGAAAAATCGGCTAAGTCCCAAAATGGGGATGTCTGAACTACACTCATATGTTACCACACCAAGCAAGGCAAACTTATATGAAGGCAAGGACCCTGATGGGTCATATGGTATTTTACGAAAAATCGGCTAAGTCCCAAAATGGGGATGTCAGAACTACACTCAAATGTTACCACACCAAGCAAGGCAAACTTATATGAAGGAAAGGACCCATATGGGTCATATGGTATTTTACGAAAAATCGGCTAAGTCCGAAAATGATGATGTCAGAACTACACTCAAATGTTACCACACCAAGCAAGGCAAACTTATATGAAGGAAAGGACCCATATGGGTCATATGGCATTTTACGAAAAATCGGCTAAGTCCCAAAATGAGGATGTCAGAACTACACTAAAAAGTTACCACACCAAGCAAGGCAAAGTACCTAGGTGAACCCTAGGAAGAAACACGGACCAAGTCAGATGGCCTAAGTCAAGAGAACAAGTGACCTAGGCAAAGTTGTATGGCGCTGAGGACCCTGAAAAATCTGGTTAGTGTAGTTTAGACAGGGTAGGTTTTTAGGTCGGCCGAACCCCCTTATTTTGGGTTTTGGCCTCATCAAGAAGCTACACCTAGGCAAACTGCCTAGGGTGAAACTGCGAAGACCAATCGAATAGTAAGACAAGTTTTGACCGATCGCCCTAGGCAAGCTTGTATGAAGAAAGGGACCCTTAGGGTCATATGGAAATTCATGAAAAATCGGCTAAGTCCCAAAATTGGGATGTCTGAACTACACTAAAAAGTTACCACATCAAGCAAGGCAAAGTACCTAGGTGAACCCTAGGAAGAAACACGGACCAAGTCAGATGGCCTAAGTCAAGAGTGCAAGTGACCTAGGCAAAGTTGTATGACGGTGAGGACCCTGAAAAATCTGGTTAGTGTAGTTTAGACAGGGGAGGTTTTTGGGTCGGCTGAACCTCCTTATTTTGGGTTTTGACCTCCTCAAGAAGCTACACCTAGGCAAACTGCCTAGGGTGAAAGTGCGAAGACCAATCGAATAGTAAGACAAGTTTTGACCGATCGCCCTAGGCAAGCTTGTATGAAGAAAGGGACCCTATGGGTCATATGGAAATACATGAAAAATCGGCTAAGTCCCAAAATTGGGATGTCTGAACTACACTAAAAAGTTACCACATCAAGCAAGGCAAAGTACCTAGGTGAACCCTAGGAAGAAACACGGACCAAGTCAGATGGCCTAAGTCAAGAGTGCAAGTGACCTAGGCAAAGTTGTATGACGGTGAGGACCCTGAAAAATCTGGTTAGTGTAGTTTAGACAGGGGAGGTTTTTGGGTCGGCTGAACCTCCTTATTTTGGGTTTTGACCTCCTCAAGAAGCTACACCTAGGCAAACTGCCTAGGGTGAAAGTGCGAAGACCAATCGAATAGTAAGACAAGTTTTGACCGATCGCCCTAGGCAAGCTTGTATGAAGAAAGGGACCCTATGGGTCATATGGAAATACATGAAAAATCGGCTAAGTCCCAAAATTGGGATGTCTGAACTACACTAAAAAGTTACCACATCAAGCAAGGCAAAGTACCTAGGTGAACCCTAGGAAGAAACACGGACCAAGTCAGATGGCCTAAGTCAAGAGTGCAAGTGACCTAGGCAAAGTTGTATGACGGTGAGGACCCTGAAAAATCTGGTTAGTGTAGTTTAGACAGGGGAGGTTTTTGGGTCGGCTGAACCTCCTTATTTTGGGTTTTGACCTCCTCAAGAAGCTACACCTAGGCAAACTGCCTAGGGTGAAAGTGCGAAGACCAATCGAATAGTAAGACAAGTTTTGACCGATCGCCCTAGGCAAGCTTGTATGAAGAAAGGGACCCTATGGGTCATATGGAAATACATGAAAAATCGGCTAAGTCCCAAAATTGGGATGTCTGAACTACACTAAAAAGTTACCACATCAAGCAAGGCAAAGTACCTAGGTGAACCCTAGGAAGAAACACGGACCAAGTCAGATGGCCTCAGTCAAGAGTACAAGTGACCTAGGCAAAGTTGTATGGCGCTGAGGACCCTGAAAAATCGGGTTAGTGTAGTTCAGACAGGGGAGGTTTCAGGGTCGGCTGGACCTCCTTATTTCGGGTTTTGGCCTCCTCAAGAAGACAGACCTAGGCGAATTGCCTAGGGTGAAAGTGCGAAGACCAATCGAATAGTAAGACAAGTTTTGACCGATCGCCCTAGGCAAGCTTGTATGAAGAAAGGGACCCTATGGGTCATATGGAAATACATGAAAAATCGGCTAAGTCCCATAATTGGGATGTCTGAACTACACTTAAAAGTTACCACATCAAGCAAGGCAAAGTACCTAGGTGAACCCTAGGAAGAAACACGGACCAAGTCAGATGGCCTAAGTCAAGAGTACAAGTGACCTAGGCAAAGTTGTATGGCGCTGAGGACCCTGAAAAATCGGGTTAGTGTAGTTAAGACAGGGGAGGTTTCAGGGTCGGCTGGACCTCCTTATTTCGGGTTTTGGCCTCCTCAAGAAGACAGACTTAGGCGAATTGCCTAGGGTGAAAGTGCGAAGACCAATCGAATAGTAAGACAAGTTTTGACCGATCGCCCTAGGCAAGCTTGTATGAAGAAAGGGACCCTATGGGTCATATGGAAATATACGAAAAATCGGCTAAGTCCCAAAATTGGGATGTCAGAACTACACTATAAAGTTACCACATTAGCAAGGCAGACTTGTATGAAGAACGGGACCCTGGTGAAAGTAGCAAATATCCCAAACCGAACATGAATATTATACACACAAGAGTACGAACATAAAGGAACACGGACCAAGCGTACCGAGAGAATCGGTACTATAGAGCCCTTGTGGTTCTACACAAAGACTTTATGTTATTGGTTCAAGCCCCATAGTACTCAAACGGTGACAGTAGCAAATATCCCAAATCGAACATGAAGATTATACACACAAGAGTACGAACATAAAGGAACACGGACCAAGCGTACCGAGAGAATCGGTACTATAGAGCCCTCGTGGTTCTACACAAAGACTTTATGTTCGGGGTTCACACCCCAAATCGAACGTGGAATTTACTTTCTGATGGTCATGCGGTCGTCCAAAGGGGTCTAGTATCCTGGGATGACAAGCATCACGGGCACAGCTCGTATCAAAACAGTCGAAGAGGCCCGCGAAAGCTTGCTTTCCATGGCTATGCGATGCACAAATTGAGTTTACTCACCGAAGTATAAAACGAACGAACCGAACCTATCCGAGTAGGGATAATGGGCGCAGTAACATACTTCTGTGACCCAGCGAGAGTTGAACGAGGTGACATGAACTGTCAGTGGCTTATATCAGATGGGATACATACATGAGATTGCTTTCAAAGCTACACTCGAAAACCTAACCAAGTAAAAGCGAACGTGGGGAGGATTCGAAACTGGTAACGAAATCTTAAGCTGGAAAGAGTCATCACTATGGATACATATTATGCGAAACCAATCAAGTGCTCATTACTGATCCAAAACCGAAGAGCACTAGTGAACACCTTAATCTCACCCTAGTTCACATCCAAGTGATCGACCACGTGTGTGAAGCAAAGACCAATCGAATTCCTGAATGAACCGAACACTATGAACAAATGGCCAAAAACGTTATAACTATCCAAACATACTACTATCTAGCGAAAGTCATCACGATGGAACCATACCATGATCTTTAACCTATAGCGCTCACCATATTCCTACCCAGAGTGCAAGTGAACAGATTGCTCACCCCTACCCAGTTCACAACCACGTGATCGACTAACATACCGAGGTTACCACAAGTCAAAGTTATACGTTTACAAGCGCAAGACCAATCGAAAACCCCGAAAGCAATCTCGACCCAAAATGTATTATCCGTGAGTGTAGTCGAGTCTCGTACTCGTCATCTGTAATCGTCGGATAGAATATCCAGTACACGGTTGTCTTTCCAAATGAAATCTACATACAGAACTCGCTCTTGGCAAATGGGTGGCAATGGCGCAATCAGGAGCGAGTTCCCGTCCGGGTGCCAAGTGATTGGCAAATGTCTGGGGGAAAGCAACCATATATTGATTTGTCTGTTAGTGTACTGGGTGTTTGAGGTATGTAGTATCCACGCTTGGTTGGGTGTGTCAGAGGACCATGGATGCGTTCACAACCCCAATTGGGGTACATCGGGAATGATTTTGTGGAACCGATGTGCCCGGCACACACTAAGTTTTGTTGCAAGTTAATAGTGTGCCATGTCCGGGGGGGTTGTGATTAAACTCTGGTGAATTGCGTACTGTGGTGATTGGGGTATGAAAGCCCCGCAGTTGCAATGATCGGACGCGCCTAGCGTGTCCTTTAGTTGATGGTAGGGAAATGAAGGCCCTTGTCAGCTCACCTAAGTATTCATGGAAGTTTGGCATAAGGTCGCTGTGGTAGGGGTATGAAGGCCCCGTCAGCGCATGCACAATCGGGCGCACGTGCGCTTAGCGGAGTCGAATGCCGCTCAAGTGCCTGTCCGGTGCATCGGGTGTGTGTGATACGAGGGCAATGAGGTTCGCACGGGGGCTCGCCTCCCGTGTGCTACCGGACTTGACAACATATAGAACGTGGTGTTTGCTCCTCCGGGTGCAATGGGACAATGAACATTCGAACGCAAAGTCGGAATTCTGGTTGATCCTACCAGTAATATACGCTCGTCTCAAAGGTTAAGCCATGCATGTCTAAGTACAAACAGATTTAATGTGAAACCGCATAAGGCTCAGTATAACAGCTATAATTTACGAGATCAGCAACCTAGTTACTTGGATAACTGTGGAAAATCTAGAGCTAATACATGCAACATGCCAGGACCCTCGCGGGAACTGGTGCACTTATTAGTCAAACCAATCGCGGGTTCTCCGTGTCATTGAGTTGAAGTCTGGATAATGATGCTGATCGTATGGTCTCGCACCGACGACAGATCTCGCAAATATCTGCCCTATCAACTATGGATGGTAGTATAGAGGACTACCATGGTTGCAACGGGTAACGGGGAATCAGGGTTCGATTCCGGAGAGGGAGCCTGAGAAATGGCTACCACATCCAAGGAAGGCAGCAGGCGCGTAAATTACCCAATCCCGGGACGGGGAGGTAGTGACGAGAAATAACAATATGAAACTCTTTAATGATGTTTCATAATTGGAATGAGTAGAGCATAAATCCTTCTACGAGGATCAAGTGGAGGGCAAGTCTGGTGCCAGCAGCCGCGGTAATTCCAGCTCCACTAGCGTATATTAAAATTGTTGCGGTTAAAACGTTCGAAGTTGATACTTGTCCAACACAGTCCGGCTCCGCCGACCCGGTCAACCCGTGGTCGGTGGGCCAAGTCGGAATCTGGTTGCGACTCAATGGTGTGGTAGGGCACCAAGTCTGTGTCATGGTGTGCCCTTCAACGGGTGCAAGTGTAATATAGAGCTCGACCGCTCACGTTTACCTTGAACAAATTAGAGTGCTTAAAGCAGGGTGCCCAAACGCCCTAGAATAATCTTGCATGGAATAATGGAATACGACCTTGGTCTAATCTTTCATTGGTTTGTACTCAGACCGGAGGTAATGATTAACAGAAGTAGTTGGGGACACTAGTATTACGGCGCGAGAGGTGAAATTCGTAGACCGTCGTAAGACTAACTAAAGCGAAGGCATTTGTCAAGGATGCTTTCTTTAATCAAGAACGAAAGTTAGAGGATCGAAGGCGATTAGATACCGCCCTAGTTCTAACCGTAAACGATGCCAACTAGCAATTGGGAGACGCTACAACCAGGTGCTCTCAGTAGCTTCCGGGAAACCAAAGTCAGGTTCCGGGGGAAGTATGGTTGCAAAGTTGAAACTTAAAGGAATTGACGGAAGGGCACCACAATGAAATGGAGCTTGCGGTTCAATTTGACTCAACACGGGAAAACTTACCAGGTCCGAACTTATGGAGGTGAGACAGATTAATAGCTCTTTCTCAAATTTAAGGGTAGTGGTGCATGGCCGTTCTTAGTTCGTGGATTGATTTGTCTGGTTAATTCCGATAACGAACGTGACTCACATATGCTAACTAGAACGCAGTCAGCGTTAATGCGTCGATGCCGATTGGAACGGGTTAGGACCTTTCGGTGGAGTATGACCTGACACCTTCGCTGTTCGTGTGCGCAAGTGCACTTACGGTACGCTGCTTAGCAGGACAATTTGTGTTTAGCAAAATGAGATCGAGCGATAACAGGTCCGTGATGCCCTTAGATGTTCTGGGCTACACGCGTGCTACAATGTGGGTAGCAGCGTGTCTCCTATTCCGAGAGGAACGGGAAATCACTCAAATACTCACTTAGTAGGGATTATGGATTGCAATGGTCCATATGAACTCGGAACTTCTAGTAAGTGCTGGTCATCAGCCAGCGTTGAATACGTCCCTGCCCTTTGTACACACCGCCCGTCGCTACTACCGATGGATTATTTAGTGAGGTCTTTGGAGATGATCGTTCGCTGGATCCTCGTGAACCGCGTCTGCTTTATCGAAGTTGACCGAACTTGATGATTTAGAGGAAGTAAAAGTCGTAACAAGGTTTCCGTAGGTGAACCTGCGGAAGGATCATTAGTGGCCAAGTGATCCTTCCAGAAGTCCGAACCTGCGGGTTGAGACTTCGGCACAAGTTGCCATATGATAATTGACGAAACACTATAGAAGTCCGAACCTGCGGGTTGAGACTTCGGCACAAGTTGCCATATGATAATTGACGAAACACTATAGAAGTCCGAACCTGCGGGTTGAGACTTAGGCACAAGTTGCCATATGATAATTGACGAAACACTATAGAAGTCCGAACCTGCGGGTTGAGACTTAGGCACAAGTTGCCTTATATAAAACTTCGAACAAATACACAAGTCCGAACCTGCGGGTTGAGACTTAGGCACAAGTTGCCATATGAAAGTTGACGAAACACTAACAAGTCCGAACCTGCGGGTTGAGACTTAGGCACACGTTGCCTTATACATGACTTCGAACAAATACACAAGTCCGAACCTGCGGGTTGAGACTTAGGCACAAGTTGCCTTATACATACATTGGCCAAATAAACAGAAGTCCGAACCTGCGGGTTGAGACTTAGGCACAAGTTGCCATATTATATTCGATCAAACACTAAGTAGTCCGAACCTGCGGGTTGAGACTCAAGACCGTAACAAGATGTCACTATACAAGTCCGAACCTAAGGGTTGAGACTTAATGCGATCTAGATACCAAGTTGACATCCAATACCTGTTGAGCAAAACCAAAGATTCCCTGTTCTCGAATGATTACACTATATAACAGGGAATCATGAAGAAATCAAGCAAGCGTGAAACAAAGTCATCACTTGGGCATGCTCGATAGCCAACCACATGACCTTAACCTAAGAGAGCATGCAAACCACATGATACCTATAAACGATTAACCCGCCCTAGTTCAATCGTTCACCAAGTGATGACTTCAGTATGGCTAAGAGAAAAACTTTTAAATGGGAAAAACTCTAAGTCCGAACCTCCGGGTTGAGACTTCCGCGTCGGAGGTGGGCGCACCTCCTATCCGAAAGATGATGAATCAGGGGTGTTCGGTCAGCAATGGTCGGATGCCCCGTCGTAGTCCAACTATGACAATCAAAGTCAAGACCTCCGGGTTGAGACTTTCCGCGAGTACAAGCATAAAGGAACACGGACCAAGCCGTACCGAGAGAATCGGTACTAGAGCCCTCGTGGTTCTACATTGAGAGAGCCCTCGTGGTTCTCATTAGGGGCTTTATGCAAGTCGTACTCAATACTGTGGTGTGAAGTATAAAGTATAGTCTTCGCCTGGTCCACGCTGCTTCGGCGGTCCTGGGTAAGATAGTTAATTCTAGCTTGCCCTATAGTGGAATGAGGACACTTAATGCTTCGTCTTTTAGCGGCGGCTAGACTCCTCCTCACGGGGAACGAGTTGACGCGCACAGCGGCGGCTTACGCACTATGGCAATCATGGATGCCTGAAGATTCCGTGAAGTTCTCCCCTGGTCCACGCTGCCTCGGCAGTCCTGGGTAAAATGGAATATTTCCAGCTTGCCCTATAGTGGAAGAGGACTATCCAACAATACAAAGTCAAGACCTCCGGGTTGAGACTTTCCGCGTCGGTGGTGTCGCGCACCGCCTATCCGAAAGATGGTGTAACAGGGGTGTTCGATCAGCAATGGTCGGATGCCCCGTCATAGTCCAACTATGACAATCAAAGTCAAGACCTCCGGGTTGAGACTTCCGCGTCCGGAGGTACGCGTACCGCCTACCCGAAAGATGGTGAATCAGGGGTGTTCGATCAGCAATGGTCGGATGCCCCGTCGTAGTCCAACTATGACAATCAAAGTCAAGACCTCCGGGTTGAGACTTTCTGCGAGTACAAGCATAAAGGAACACGGACCAAGCCGTACCGAGAGAATCGGTACTAGAGCCCTCGTGGTTCTACATTGAGAGAGCCCTCGTGGTTCTCATTAGGGGCTTTATGCAAGTCGTACTCAATACTGTGGTGTGAAGTATAAAGTATAGAGTCCTCCACTGGTCCACGCTGCTCCGGCGGTCCTGGGTAAGATAGTTCATTCTAGCTTGCCCTATGTGGAAGAGGACTCAATACCCTACCTGTTGAGCTTGAAACAAAGTCATCACTTGGGCATGCTCATATTGCCATACACAATTACATTATATTCGAATGAGCATGCAAGCGACCCTATATAGACCGAACCAAAACGATAGATACCGCCGTAGTTCACCCCCACCAAGTGATGACTTCAGTATGGCTAGTGTGTGAAGTATAAAGTATAGTCCTCCCCTGGTCCACACTGCTTCGGCGGTCCTGGGTAAGATAGTTAGTTCTAGCTTGCCCTATGTGGAAGAGGACACAATACTTAATACTTAGAGTACAAGCATAAAGGAACACGGACCAAGCCGTACCGAGAGAATCGGTACTAGAGCCCTCGCGGTTCTACATTGTGAGCCCTCGTGGTTCAAACTAGATACTTTATGCAAGGCGTACTCAAAACTGTGGTGTGAAGTATAAAGTATAGTCCTCATCTGGTCCACGCTGCTTCGGCGGTCCTGGGTAAGATAGTTGATTCTAGCTTGCCCTATGTGGAAGAGGACACAATACTTAATACTGTGGTGTAATGGACAAGGTATAGTCCTCCACTGGTCCACGCTGCTCCGGCGGTCCTGGGTAAGATAGTTCATTCTAGCTTGCCCTATGTGGAAGAGGACTCAATACCCTACCTGTTGAGCTTGAAACAAAGTCATCACTTGGGCATGCTCATATTGCCATACAATATTCCATTATCTACTAATGAGCATGCAGCTATATGATTATAACCTGTAAACGATTACCCCGCCGTAGTTCAGCGCTTCAACCAAGTGATGACTTCAGTATGGCTAGTGTGTGAAGTATAAAGTATAGTCCTCCCCTGGTCCACACTGCTTCGGCGGTCCTGGGTAAGATAGTTAGTTCTAGCTTGCCCTATGGTGGAAGAGGACACCATACTTAATACTGTGGTGTAATGAACAAAGTATAGTCCTCCACTGGTCCACGCTGCTTTGCAGTCCTGGGTAAGATAGTTAGTTCTAGCTTGCCCTATGTGGAAGAGGGCATACAAGACAAAGTATAGTTCTCCCCTGGTCCACGCTGCTCCGGCGGTCCTGGGTAAGATAGTTAATTCTAGCTTGCCCTATGTGGAAGAGGACATAATACTCTACCTGTTGAGCTTTAAACAAAGTCATCACTTGGGCATGCTCTATAGCCAACCACATGACATTAACCTAAGAGAGCATGCAGCGTATTATCCCAATGCAAAGTAAACGATAGACTCGCCCTAGTTCAGTGCTTCAACCAAGTGATGACTTCAATATGGCTAGTGTGTGAAGTATAAAGTATAGTCCTCCCCTGGTCCACACTGCTTCGGCGGTCCTGGGTAAGATAGTTAATTCTAGCTTGCCCTATGTGGAAGAGGACACCATACTTAATACTGTGGTGTTATGAACAAAGTATAGTCCTCCACTGGTCCACGCTGCTTCGGCGGTCCTGGGTAAGATAGTTA